>NW_019735467.1:487767-488174 GCF_002891405.2 Cryptotermes secundus
CTCCTATCGGTACCTGCCTTCTGATATTTCTAACCAACTATTATTTCCTCGGTAGGGCCAACGCCCACACCCACATTTAACTTTACACTCAATTTTCGGCGACGTCACTTTCTGCACATCTTCCTTACGCCTCTCAGGCCACTTATTTATCATCACTCACATTCTTGTTTCGATGATTTCACTTTTAGAACGTCTCTCTCCCTTCTTCCTTCCACTCTTTTATCTCTCTCCACTCACTCGCTCGACGATACTATTTTAATATTATCTTCCGTAATTTTCTTCTTCCGACGATACACTTTTAGGATATGGATAGAACTCGGTTCCCTTATCTGATGATAAACTTAGCTTCCCTATACTGAACTGATCTCAAATCACCGATGTTCTCAACATATATTATTAGAGCTACC
>NW_019735467.1:490800-492188 GCF_002891405.2 Cryptotermes secundus
CTATAGAGTCTATACCCTTTAGCGTCCCTAGCACTACCAAGGTAAATACATTCAACTGCTCTGCTGTCAAGTTTATCCTTGACATTTAAATTCAGATCCCAAGCCCTGCAGCCAAAAACTTTCATTTCTCTGGCCATATCTATAGTAAATGCCTTCTTAGACTAGACTTCAATGGGAATTTTTCCTTGGATTGCTTTAGACGGCAACAATTTCTAATATTACTTGCGGTGAGTACCGCCTCTCCCCAGAAAGACTTCAGCAATCCTACATTCTCTAATATGCAACGAACAATGCATAGCAAAGTTCTAGTCAATCTCTCAGTGCGTCCATTTTGTTGTGGGGTCCTAGCTACACTTAACCTTCTGCCTATTCCTTTCTGATCCAAGTATTCATTAAATGTTGCACTGCAATATTCTCCCCCATTGTCTGATTATAAAAATTTAATTCATCTCTCTTGTAACACTTCAACTTTCTCTACATATCTTTGAAAGGCTGGTAATACATCACACTTGTTTGTTAAAACTTCAACAGTTGAGAATCTTGAGTTATCGTCTAAAAAGGTTACAAAATACTGTTTCCCACCCAAGCTTTGTGGTGTAATTTTTCCACATACATCTGAATGTATCACCTCCAAAACATTCTCTGCACTTTTGGAATTCTTACAAAATTTCTTTCTGTGTAACTTTCCTGTGATGCATACATCACAATTTAATTGACACTCATCTACACCACAAAACTTTGGTAGGGTTTTCATATGTCCAAATCTCTGATGCCATATGGCTTCACACTTCAGGGCCTTGGCCTTCATAAGATTCATTCTCTTTTCTATTTCCATCTTACTACTTATACTACACATCAAACTCTTGCCTGACACTGTATAATATTCACACTGAAGATGGTATAATTGATCTCCCTTTCCCCTGGCTACAAAAATGACGACTCCATCCTTTGAGACTGTTATTATCCCATTCTTTATATGTGCTTCACAACCCAACCTATCTAATTGTCTCATTGACAACAAGTTACAATCCAAACCAGGTACATATGAACAATTATTTAATCTTAACTTCTTGCCTCCATATTCATTTGTTACCTTTAAGGCTACACTCCCTTTACCCAGCAAAGGAGTACTCGTCTTCCTTTTCGCCAACATGACGTTTCCTCTTACACCCTCATTTAAGTTGTCGAATATATCCTTGTAGGGAGTCATGTGGTGGGATGCTCCCGAATCAAGAATCCACAGACCCCTGAACTCCTTGGACCTACTTCCTGCATGGGATGTAATGACAAATTCCTCTCTTGTTTCAATGTGTTCCTCCGCTACTACAGCTATTTCTTCTTCTTCTTCTTCTTCTTCTTCTTCTTCATTCTCCTTTATTGGCGGTTCC
>NW_019735467.1:492223-525333 GCF_002891405.2 Cryptotermes secundus
CTCGTTAGGTACTCATTCATGCTTATTTCGTCAAGTCTTTTTGGTCAAAGCTAATTCTTCAATCATCAAGGCAATATGGAGCCATGTGTACTCACAGTTTCGCCTTTTCAGCTTTTGCCAAACTTCTGCAGCTGTGGTCAGATGTGCTATCGACGGTACATATTTATCTTCTATACTCTCGCTAATAAAGTTAAGTGCTTCAAGATTTGTTTGAATCTGACCTGGTGTCCAATCCTCTTCTACTCCATCATATCCAGGCTCCATGGCTTCCCATTGCTTCCTCTTTCTTAGGGTTAGCGTTACTCGATGTTTCCAGATTGTGTAGTTATCGTCTTATTTACTTCCTTTCTTCAAAATCCTATGCAGCACGTGGGACCGAGAAATGGCCGTCTTTGCCGTTTAGGTCCGTATCTTCACTTATCCTATTGTCTTCACTCATCTTCTGAGTCTCCAATCCGTTTTATCGATGTCCGGCGCAGTGCTTGAAGACTCTGGGCCCATAACCTGTTATTTGATTTGTGGAATCACATTGTATCATCGAGGTAAAAACGGATAAGAAATTAAACGCCTTCGTCCAAATCTAACGTTTACTGGAGACTAACTTCATTCACAAACATTACAAGATACCAAAGGTACATTAACAAAAGAAGTAGCAGTGGGTGTGGTACCAACTTATGAACAATATATATCACATGATAAATATGGCCAACACTACAACTATAGTACTACAACAGACCACGTTTTTCTATTGCTTCTGTAACTGAATCAGATTTATTTTCAAAATCAGTATTATTGGATGTGGCCCACCTGTCATGACCTAAGATGTTGGTGGGTCAACTGAATTACGCTGGCCAAGCGGTAGCGTAATAATTCAGTGATGATGATTTGTCAGTTGGCTGCCTGAGCGTGTATTCCAACCACAAAGAGCAAGTACTCACTACAGAATATAGAGGATTTATTGAACTGTGTGTATATTACATGCAAGCGCTGGCGGACGTAAGCCTGGCCAGCGTTCTCCTAGCAACAACCCAGACAAAAATGCACCCTTCAACTCTTCTCTTGTTCTTAAAAACTAATCTAAACTAAAGTTGCAGCCCAGTCTCTCGAGACATGAACCCATCACAAATATCAAGTTACACCAGTGTGAGTTGAAGGATGGGTCCCAGACGAAATACTCCAGGACTCCACTGATTTATGAAAATGGCAGGGGTAGATATAACATTTTGAAGTGGAAGCAGGTCAACCTTTTGACATGCTATAGATTATAGTAGAGGACATGACCCCAGACATCAGACTCAGGGTTCCTAAAACTACAAAGGTGGTACAACCCTTTGCGACATACCTGCTTTGCCAGGGACTTTCTCCTCAACTGTAGCGAACTCTGCACCAGCATTGTCCATATCCATATACAGTCAACTCTCGATTAACGGGGGGCGGCTTAACCGGGGCTACTGAGGCTTTTTTGAGGCTTATATGTTGTTCAATATTCATTCACTTTTGTTTGACATGGTGAGTTGTAACATTATTTTCGTACTAGTGTGAACCGAGCTCTGCATTCTTTGGTCCCGTTATGCTAACATAGTGTTCTAGGGTAGGGTGAAAGAGTGCAAGGATTTGTGGAAAGTTTCAAGGACAGATACACCGCCCCAGTTGGTCTCTTTGTATCAATCTTCAAGTGCCTTAGCAAAATGTCATGGTGTAAAAGGAAGCGTGTTGTGTTAAGTATTCAACAGAAAAAGGAAAATGCCGCGAAAAAGTAAACGACAATATTAAATTTTTTAAGTGTTAAGTGTAAATATTCGTAAAAGGTGTTGGATGTTGTTGAAGACTGTGATTGAAATAACTAATTCATACTTCAGTGTAATGTAAAAAAATGTATTAAATAGGCCATGAGATGACATAAAAGTGAGGTTGAATAAATTTAAATACAGGTAGGCCTATAGTATTATGAAGGTACAGTATTACAGTACTACTTTTAATAAAATTTGTCTTAACTGGATTTTCGATTAATCGTGATTTCCATCCCCACCATTATCCCGGATAATCGAGAGTTGACTGTATATTCTTGGGAGGAACGATGAAGGTGCAGGAGGCAACCTCCTTGTGGGACGTGACTTCGACAGCAGACAGTGCTTTCTTTTAATTCGGGGCAGTGTCGTTGATGCTGTGCCACTTGCGCCAGGGTACTCCTTTGAAACCATCCTCCTGAGTGGTAGCGGACTAGGATGATTCAGACTGGCCTGCTGTGCTGCTCGCCTTCATCACGGCCTTTTAACTCCTGCAAGGCGACTGTATATGTGCTGTACAGGGCACTAAAAAGGGGCTTTGCAGCAGTTCTGCCTATTTTCCTTAGCAGCGCAGCCAAAACAAATTAACATCAACCAACACCAGCATCAGGCGAACATATCTGCAGATGTGATGTGTTTAGTTGCATATTTATATGCCATGGTTGTGAAGAGTGGGGAGAGGTGGGGTAGCATGTAGTGTTATTTTATGTAAATTTTATATAATTCTTCAAATATAGGATTGTGTGAAACATATGTTAAAATGTAAGTTGAAGAAAAAGGAACAATTAGTTGCATTATTGACGGACTTTGTTATATGTACATAAATGTGTTAATATGGGTTGCAACAAGATGCTTAAATACAGAAGAGTCGGACTAATTTCCACACTCTGTAAATCACTATAACTACACAACACACACAAAGTTCTTTGATTTCTTAAATTGTGTTCCCTAGTCATTGCAAGGTAGCAGATGTTGAAATGGAGATTCTTCACAGCCAGTAATGATCTGCCACTTCTCACCTTCAACTCAAGACAAAAGTGAAAGTTTTGTTACAACTGACAGTCAGTCGGCCAGTCTCACTTGTCAAGCCCTGTCTGAAGACCAAGAAAAGAAATTTGTTATTGACATACCATTAGGGGTTTTATAATGTGGAGTGCCCACTCTGGAGAGAGCAGAGGTATACCCATTACAATTGGTGATGGCTCTCGCCAACGCATTCATTCTCGGATCCAAGTCCCGCAGGACTCTCTCACTCATGGAGCTGAGCCACTCTTCAGAAGCCGCCAATTGTGCAGCTACTCAAGAACATCCCAGGATTTTATGGGACCCAAAAGTTCATTACCATGTCCATAAGAGCCCTCCACTGATTCCTATCCTGAGCCAGATGAATCCAAT
The DNA here is from genome assembly GCF_002891405.2 of Cryptotermes secundus. NCBI lineage: Eukaryota > Metazoa > Arthropoda > Insecta > Blattodea > Kalotermitidae > Cryptotermes > Cryptotermes secundus. The sequence continues at coordinate 495,406 of NW_019735467.1, forward strand.
CTATCCCATCCTATCTCTAACATCAATTTTAATATTGTGAACCCAACTATGCCTCCATCTTCCCAATGGACTCTTTCCATCTGGCCTTCCTGCCAATATCCTATATGCATTCCTCCTCTCCATTGTGCTACATGCCCTGGCCAACTCCTTTACTTCATCATTCTAATTATACTTGGAGAAGAGTAAAAGTTATGAAGTTCCTCATTATGCACTTTTCTCCAACCTCCTGTCACTTCATCTCTCTTCGGTCCAAATATTCTCAATACCCTGTTCTCAAACACCCTTTTTTTTATTGCTGGTGGGGTGAAACTAAGTCCCTTGTACTGTGGCCACTTCTTGTCTATTGTGCCAGCCCCAGATGATAGGTGAGGGTGATTGTGGAGCAGTTGGTGGAATGAAGATTGGCAGAGGAAACCAAAGTACTCTGAGAAAACCTGCCCCAGCGCCACTTTGTCCACCACAAATCCTACTTGACGAGACCCGGGATCGAACATGGGCCACCGCGGTGGGAAGCCAGTGACTAACTGCTTGAGCTATGGCGCGGCCCTTCAAATAGCCTTAGTCTATGTTCTTCCCTTAATGTCAGAGACCAAGTTTCGCACCCATTCAGAACCAGAGGCAAAATTATAGTTTTGTGTATTCAGATTTTTATGTTTTAGACAGCAGATGAGAAATTTCTGGACTGAATTGTAGCAAGCATTACCCAAGAATCAGGTTTCAATTTGTTTCATTGTTCTCAAATATCGGAACTGTGCCACATTTTCAAAACATCTGTTACGTATCTGTATGTCCTGTATTTTGGTGATGAGTCCCGCAGGACTCATGACCGTATTTTAGGGCAGGTACAGACTAGCGAGCTGTTGCATGTAACGTAACGGTTACTGCAACCATGCCTTCATATAGACGACACGTCCATAGTTGTCATGTAACCAGCTGAGAGCGACCTGATCCATAGTGCTCGTGGTGAGCTCGCCTTGAAGACATGTCTTCATCCTTATCGCCTGAGTTAATTGCTAGTGCGTCATATATCCTCATACACCACTTAATTGGCGATGATAAACGCCCATGAAGATTCTGGCAGCATGTTCTATACAAAGAAAGAAGCGGTCCTGCTTTACTTTTGGATTTGAAATCGCAAACAATTAGTGGTCATTACAAGAATTTCACCCGCCTGAATCCAACGGACTTCGAATATTTGATTAATCTTGTTGGACCTAGGATCCAGAAAAGGAACACTAAGTTCAGAGAGGCGATTTCGGTGCAAGATCGATTAGCTGTGACATTGAGATACTTGGCGACTGGGGACTCTTTTTACAAGTTTACAGTATCTATTCTGTATATCCAAGCAAAGTATTGGCTGTATTGTTGCAGACGTATGTGGAGCCATAATCGATGGATTAAAAGAACACATAAAGGTATGTATCAGTTGTACTTATTGTGTCATTTATCATCCATACATGTCGTTTACACAAAAGAATCAAATCATGTCAAACCAGTTCGGTAATATGCCACTTGGATTACATGTCACTTTGTGTGTCGCTTGTAGGGGACAGACTGTCACGTAGGGATTGATTCACATGTGGTGACAGCTCACCACATGTGATGGTGACCAGGTTGCATTTCCAAACGATGAGCACAGTGATGGGGCATGTGTCTGTGGGTAACAATTAGTAGTACCAGTACTTGTGGAAGGTGCACCAGAAAAGTACCCATACTGCCGTGGATCATCATAGAAGCCTTGATCAGCTCGAAAAATAATCTGGAAAATGTCTCCCTGTATTAAATTCCTTGTTTGAGTGCTATAATTTTTCATCTTGGCTAGTATGAAGTCCAAAAACAACCTCAGTTCAGGATTGTCATCAGCTGACTGGGGCAGAGGCAGTCTATTTGCTGCTGCTTGTAATATCCCGAATGCTTCTTTCAACAGCTGGAGTTTTGGATCTCTTTTTAACTTTTTAGGCGCTGGTTCATGCTGCGTTGGAATAGCTATGTTATCCTCTTCACTTGTTTGTGATACGTTACCATCCTCCTAAAAAGAACTGTGTTAGGAAAGTTGTTAAGCAAGTGGCTAATAACATTAGCCTAAAGGCCCTGTCCGGTTAAAATTCATGTTCCCTTAATTATTCAGACCGTTTTCCAACAATAACAGTAAATCACGTCCGACTCTTAACGTGAATGCAGCACATCCTATCCAAAACATGTTGTTTAAAACTCATTATTATATAGAGTATGTATTATTTTTAATTATTTGATTTTAATTTCAGATGCCAGAAGAACAAGAAAAATGGATGAACATCAGCAACGACTTCATGGATCTCTGGAATTTTCCACATGTCGTTGGAGCATTGGATGGCAAACACATCGTCATGCAGAGCCCATTCAACAGTGGATCAGAGTTTTACAATTACCAATTGCAATTTAATATCGTATTACTCACTTTGGTGGACGCTAAATATAACTTCATCTACGCAGACATTGGTGCTCAAGGAAGAATTGCAGATGGTGGTGTTTTCAAAGCCAGTAGCCTCCACGAAAAGATCGAAGGGAAACATTTGCAACTACCAGAACCTGAAACCATCCAAAACAAGGAAATTCCATACTTTTTTCTTGGTGACGGTGCATTTCCTTTGAGTGAAACCATGATGAAGCCATATGCAGGAATATATACTAAAGGTTCTAAAGAGAGAGTTTTCAACTACCACTTATCCAGAGCAAGTAGGGTAGTAGAAAACGCATTTGATCTTCTGGCTTCGGTATTCCGAGTACTACAGAAGCTTTTACAACCAGAAAAGGCTCAACGTGTTGTTATGGCCATAATCTATTTGCATAATTTTTAAGGCGCAGTTCTTCACATTCACTTTATGCCTGGGTCTGTGGATACTAAAAACAATGATGGTGGAGAGGTAATCCCTGGAACCTGGAGAAACGATCAACCTATGACATCGTGCCTACCACTACCATCGATCCCACGGCGGTCTGCAACTCACGTTGAAGAATACGATGGGAATTAGCGGACTGCTTCATGGAGGAAGGCAAACTACCATGGCAAGATCGCTATGCATAGAAAGCTGCTTACAATACTCTCAGTGGATAGTCCTTTCCGGGGCTTATCACGATCCCTCAGAAATTCCAAGGCGTTGTACGCGAACCATTTACTTCCATACAATTCATCCCTCCCTGCACAGAAAGAGAAAGAGGTACGTGAGCAGGAATGCTGTGAAGAGCGTTGTATTTTCTGCGCTACATGCATACTTAGTAGAAACTGAATGTATACTTGAGAATAAACTCATTGTCATACATAATTCTTTGAATGGTATAGAGTTGTAAATAAACACAGTACACTTACCTCTTCCAGTTTCTCTACTTTTCTTCGTTTTCATTTTCTCCCGCCTGAAAGATGCGAGCAAATTCACCATTTTCTGCTTGCAGTCGGAACCCGACGCATGCATAGCAACACCAATTTCAGCCCATGCATCGTCTCTCAGGTGTCTCTTATAATAATTTCTATCTTTTGGGTTCCTAAGTAACGGTTTGTTCCTGTAGATTTCAATTAAATTCAGGCATTTCTAATCGTCCCACTCCATAGCAATTCGCAACACTACTCCTGGTTCGGAGGAAACGTACACATTTACGAGCAAGCAAGCAAGTGTGGCGTCCACGAGCCTACTGCGAGTCCCTTTGTGTTCGCAGAAAAACCGACAAGGCAGTGGCTCGCCGGTCGTGTTACAGAGCGCGCTCGAAGTACGTTCGCGAGCGTGGTTCGGAAGGCGTCCACACTAACAGAATGTGGTTACAGTAACCGTTACGTTACATGCAACGGCTCGCTAGTCTGTACCCGCCCTTACTGTCTCAGGTTCGAGACCACCAACCTGGAGGACCAGGTCCCAATATTTATATCCCCCCAGGAACAGGATGGCGCAGTTTTAACTCCAGGCTCTTGGTGCCCTTTCTGTCATCTTCTATGACTCCCAGGGCTATGGCGGAGGTATTCGAGCCCGCCTCCTCGCGGGAATACTGGTATATCAGCTAACATGCAAGCCAAACTCAAGTCGAACTTATGTTACCACCGACGGTCAGTCGGCTAGACTCTTCTTGGTATCAAGCTAGTTCTGGAGTCCGACACAAGATACTTGTCACAGTCAGACTCAGAGCTACTTTATGACTGGTCATTTACCGCTGATCCGTTCTTCCTGGTGCTCACGAACAGAGATCATATTTTTTTCCCAGTTGAACACTTGAGCATGCTCCTTATGTAACGCCCTCTCTGACGAGAGGATGGGTTTGTCTCTCACGAGTATGCTTTGCCTTTGTCAAGTGTGCGTATCACATTTAGCATGTTATTGAAAATTCTTCGTTGCCCATTATATACAAGTCCTCTTGGCCGCGCCATAGCTCAAGCGGTTAGTTGCTGGCTTCCTACCTCGGCGGCCCAGGTTCGATCCCGGGTCTGGTCAAGTGGGATTTGTGGTGGACAAAATGGCGCTGCGGCAGGTTCTCTCCGAGTACTTGGGTTTCCCCTGCCAATCTCCATTCCACCAATTGCTCCACAATCACCCTCACCTGTCATCTGTGGCTGCTACAATAAGCCAGAGTGGCCGCAGTACATGTGAACTGCCGTAAGCTTGACCGTCACCAAGTTTATGCATCCTATACATTCTACATCTGGCACCGCCTGAGTGCTGCAGGTATGCTGTCAACATATTTATTCTCATACTTTTTTTTTAATCTTCTGCTTGTGGCCTGCACATTTCTCTATGATCGTATACTTACGGAAGGTTGAATGTTGTGTTCAAATTGCGGACCGATGTGCAGCTTGCAAATTTCAAATGGCGCGAAGAACTTGTTTTGCACGCGCTCCAAAATTAAGAGGTAGGCGTGTGCCGCTAATTAGCAGGCGGGTCAATCCTAATCAGTGCCTTACGGAATACTATTTTAACGTTAGTACTGAAATGCTCACTTTTGAATATGAAGGAGATTGTAATAAGTGTTCTGAATGCCTTGACGTCAATCGTTTCTATATGCAGTCTCCATGAAATCCTCTTATCGAAGATTACACCGAGATAATTTACATGAGAAAAGTAGATGGCCTGAATATCATCTTTACTGATTTCTATATTTCAGCGCTCACACGACATCATAGTAGCACTGATATCTCGCTGCTACTTTCTGAGAACACAGACCTCTTTGCTTTCTGTCGCATATGTAGAGGTGTCATCAGCAAAAGGACTTTTATTGACGTCAGGTGTTTCGGGTGTATTATGTATGTGCAATGTTGATGACATGATGAAATCATGCGATACCCCTGCTAAAAATTCTTGGCGTAGACATTTCTCCTTATACCGAGTAAATACAGTTGATTAGACCGATCGAAAATTTTAATTTAGATAATTTATACAGCAAGCTAATTTGCCGTGTTGTATAAAAATGTTTTCAATGTCCAAGAATATAGCAGCCATAGACATTTCTTTGGTGAAATTTAAGGTTATGTGGTCCGTAAGACCCGTTAATTCAGTTGTTCTCTGACGGTCACGGAAAACGAATTGGCTTGAATGAAGCAGGCCTTTTTTTCCAATGTGCCTTTGGACTATTTTCAGAATAACTTTTTCGAAGAGGTTTCCTGTTGTTCACAAGAGGAAATTCGGATTTGAACTTTAAGGAAACTTCGGCCCTTGCCACGTTTCAGTACAGTTATAAATTTTTCTTCCTTTCAAAGTTTTGGAAAGTAGAACAGCAGAAGGCACTGGTTAAATAAATATGTCGATTGCACCAGTAGTTATCTTGGAAGATGCCTAACGCATTCGTTTGGAATACCATCAAGACCACATGTTTTTCTCAATTCCAGTGAATTTGTTATTTTATGTATGTCACAGAGTATTACTTTTTCCCACGTGACGTGGCCTACAGCATAGAGCAGAGCCATGACTCTAGTCTACGCCCCTCCGTCATGGTTTCTGTCGAACTTTTCATGAGATGCGAACTGGTTTTCTAAACGATCCGCAATATTTTTTGGCTTTCTCGTTCGAATGACGTGTTATTTCTGAACGTCCATGAACAGCGGTTGGTGCCTTTCGTCCATCCTTTTTCTAAGCGATTTCTTAATAGGCCACAGTTCTTGAGGTGTGAAGCCACAGTTTCCTAACTTCTTTCCCAGCGTTCGAATGCTTTCTGCGGGTCATTCGTTTAATGGTTTTGGAGACCCAATTAACTGACGTGTTACCTGGTAGATCCCGGGTTATTTGCCACAGGTTCCATGACCCCCACTTCTGTTTTAGCAGACCCTCCAGAAAAGATAGATCGTTATTTAACTTCGAGAGTGTAACTTTGCTTGTTGGTTTAATTGCTGTTGGTTTTCACCAACACAGAAAATTTCGGTTTCTTTTTCCGTCGGGATCCATAATCATATATATGTTTTTGGCCCTCCCTATTATACTCGGCGTGTACCACACAGGAAAAATGGCTTCCAATATTTCGACTATTGTTGCGTGTTGATTTGCTGCTGCGGAAAGCTGTTCTTGTTAAACTATTTCGGCTTCCAACCATCATGTCACAATATTGGTATAGTGAACACTATTTTGTCCCTAATTTTGAAGTGCACGTAGTGGAAACTAAGTTGCTTGTAAGGACGGGCAGGTATTACTTCTATATGAGTGCCAGTTACACTGTTTATACTTGCATATATATATATATACTTGATAAACCCCGATGTTTTTGTTTTTTTAAATATTTAAAATGTTTTTAAGAAGTTGAACTGGAAAATATAAATAAAGAAGTAATGGATCCCTTTTGAAATTTTGACACGAAATGGAGATGCACATTTTAGCATCAGGAATTTTAGAGACAATGAATTTGTACAGCCTTTGGACACTGGATATGACTCCTCGAAAGCTGAGGTCAGCAGAACTACGGGAGATGTATGTATTAGTGGAATAATAAACCTACATATGTGAAAACAGCGAAACTGAACAATTCTCAGGAATTAGCTGCAAGTCAAACAATTGTATTGTACCACTGAGTGACTCAGGGCGATCCAGTGTTGTGCGCAAGGGGCATACACGCCCTGATACAAGTGACTAACGTTATCCAAAGATAGAACATAAAAGACGATTTCGTAACTTCCATTACAGTAAATAAGTAAAGATATCCCTGTAACAGGCTGTGGAGGACCACAGAGCTGTGAGATATTTAGGTCCTCACATTTTCCAGACAATCGGCTCATAGATGGCAGTAGGGTTGTCAGCCTTATGCTCCGGCCGCTCTTTACCCCCATGAATATTCCTGGCACTCATTTCTGTTAGAGGCTGAGTCGACCCCAGTGCCATAGTGCGGATGGAAGGATTAGGTAAATTTAAGAAAAGAACAATAGCCTCATCGGGATTCGTTCCTTCTGGCTTGTATTATAGTGCCTCAACCAACTATGCTACCGCGTGCCCCCATCCATTAGAGCATAGATCTGAAAAATAGCTAGAAATACCTGTATATTCGACGTTTCTTGGTCTACTCAGAATATTAGAATTGTGCTAGTTTCTTTGCATGTCATTTATTCTTACAACGTTATAGCTCAGCTGTATTCAATGTCTATTCTGACTAGAAACAAATGAGTATCGCGTTACAAAATACTGAAGATACATATAAAATCCATGTCAAAATGACTTCATTTGGGGAAACTATTATTGAAAACGAAATCCACCCATTATGGTAACCAATTACACATTGAAGAAGAGAGGTACTACATGCAAGACTTACTGCAAAATCTGATAAGCATTAGACAGTTTTGGCAAAACACAACTTACTGTTTAGAGGAAACAAGGGGTTATCAAGCTTAGACGATGCCAGAATTCAGCAGACCTTAAAATTTGGTGAAACTCTTGTCTAAATAAGACTCAGTGCTGCGTTAGTATTACCATCGCATAAATTAAAATGAAATTCATAACCGTTTCTTAGTTCACGAAGTAGAGAAAGGACTGTTTGAGGTAATGACAAGTAACATGAAAAAACATAAAGTGCACAATTCGGGGTTGCTAGATTAGACTACAGATACTGATCATGTGGAGTAGCTGATTATATTATTCCATATACACCTGTTGCTGTGCAACGACCATGGAAACAAAAGCTATACAGCAGCCATTACTGAGTAACTGCTTGGCAAACAAATATGGTCCCACGGCAAAAATTGGACTATAAAAATAAGCGTTCTTTCCTTTGAGGTCCGTGTCGAGGTATTATAAGCAGGGCAAGTCTAAAGTTTAGTGAGTACGAGACAGTCGCCGGCCAGTAAGGACCTGGAAACGGAAGTTGATGTTATCTACGGCGTTGTAAGACATTATGACGTGTGAAATGCAACAGACTGAGAAGAAGTAGTAAGTGCTGTAGTGAACTGATGAGTGAGAATAGCGATAACCTTATAGTACTTGTAGTGTGTGTAAGTGTTCAACAAATCAAATTACCAATCCAAAACCCGCCCACAGTCAATCTGTCACGTGACAAATTGTATCGGAGTTGGAGTTAAATTGATGGAGTTATTGGTTTGAAGACTGCATTGGTTAATTAAATAGTCAACCTACGAATGTAGAACAAACTACGGAAACCGAACAAGAGCGGTTTCTCACAGGCGGATCTCCATCTGAACGACAAGGAGGAGACTACAATCTCGACGGATGAAGGACTATGGCAGGTCAATTGTGCAATTATGCATCTACAGCGCTCCAGCAAAGTTCGAGAAGTTCATGAATACCGTCTTAAGAAGCCTCAATTACGACACACGTCTCGTGTACCTGGACGTGATCGTGATTGGCCGCATGTTCCAAGAACTCCTCAATCTGCGGAGAGTGTCCCAAGGAGTTCAGAACAGCCAACCGAATTTCAATCCGGGGAAATGCCAGCTTTGTCAGAAGGAAGGAAATATGTACCCAGGGCATATTGTGTCATCTGGAGGAATAACCGACGACCTCGAGATGCTGGAGTCCATACGGGAATGGCCCATTCCGAAGAATAAGAACGAGATTAGAAGCACATACACAGTCTGTCCAAGTTCTGTTAGGAATGTGTTCATTAGAAATACAAGACGTGAATTATTTTCAAAAATTTACACTTTTTATTGAAAATAGTCTCCTTCTGAATCAATACCTAGCTGAAATCGATCGAAAGGTTTTCGAAAAGAGTCACTGTACCCCCTTTGTGGAATTGCATTTGAAACTGCCGTACATTCCCTTTGGATGTACTGGATGGTGTCGTGATGGTCTCCTTTCATCGCCAACGTAACTTCTGGGAACAACCAGAAATCTGCTGGAGCCGAATCTGGCGAATACGGAGGATGATGAAGGACTGTGGTCCCTTTCTGACCAAAAAATCGCTCACGATCTTCGATTTGTGGGGTGGGGCATTGCCGGGGAGGAGCTACCAGGAACCTTGCTCTCGATATTCAGGTCTAATTCGAAGAATTCTCGTCCACAAACGATTGAGGACTCCGAGATAATAATCAGAATCACTCTTTGATCTCCTGGCAGAAATTCCTTGTGAATGATTCCTTTGGAATCGAAAAAAAACGGTTAGCATGTCTTTACTCGACTCTTTTGCATGTGCACTTTCTTTGGTTACGGCTTTTTTGGGTTCAATCACGCTGAACTCTGCCGCTTTGTGAGAGGCTCATATTGAAAACACAATGTCTCGTCACCAGTAAAAATCTATTTTGTATCACTTTGGGCCGACCGTAACATGTCTTTGCAGTGTTCCATTCTGGCATGTTTTTCATCTTCTGCCAGCGCTTGCAGTACAAACCGCGCACAGAACTTCCGTTTGCCCAAATCCTCGGTCAATATTTGATTCACAGTACTTTTTGGTATTCCCAAAAGCTCGATGAGTCTTGCCGAAACACATCTGTCTGATGCAAGAATTTCAGTCACTTTTTTCACAGTTTCTTCAGTGCAACTTGTTCTCGGCTTTGATGCACGTGAAGCGTCTTCAATGTCCTCCCTGCCGTCACGAAATACAGCATTCCATTGAAAATGTTCGAGCGGCTCAAACAATCACTACCTTACACACTTTTCATCATTTCGTACGCTTCTCCGGCTATTTTGCCTAAGTTCAAACAAAACTTGATGGTGGCTGTCTGTTCAACTGCCATTTTCCGACGAGCGTCAAAACAGTACTGTTACATTCAAGGTCAGAATACATGATGCAGCAATGAATGTGCTTCGAAATTATACATAGCCACAGCTGAAACTTCAAGAATCTTAACGTCACAACTCGCCAACAGATGGCATTGCAAATCAAAATAATAAAAAAAAAAGTCCTAACGGATCCTGAACACACCGTGTATTACAGACCGTATATTTTTGTTTTCGCTATTATTGCGAAACCGCTGACCTAACTCGCACAGAAGAAGCAAGACTTCCAGTTCACTCCAGAAGTGAAGGTCGCCTTCCTAACGCTACAGCAGGTCCTCGGTATTCCCCCTATCCACATTTCGCCTCAGCGAAGTGAGAGAGAGGTTCGACGTTCACCAGACACAAGTAACGTCGGGATTTCAGGAGTCCTATCCAAGTACAGGTGAAACAGCAGCGAGTAATAGCCTACAATAATGAGAAATTGTGGTGAGAAATAGTGTCTGAAGTGCGAAATCTGTGCAGCCAGTCTCGGCCTCCGAACCAGAAATCAGAGTCAAATGGATTAGTACAATAGCGTGTCTCCGATCGAACGGGAAACAGATAATTCCTGATCGCTATGAACTCTTATAACACGTGGCCGGATGCCTGCGCCATTCCAAATCAAGAGGCTTCAATAGTGATGGAAACGCTACTTTAAAACGTCTTTGACACTTCGGAGTACAGCGGGAGCTACATAGTAACCAGTCTGCGACTTCGAGTCTCGTCTGATACAGGATTTTTGCAAAGCCTGGGAGTAAGTAAGTCGCGTACTGCACCCTTGCACCCGGAATCCGACGGCATGGTCGACCGCTACACCAAAGCAATCGAGAAAAACATAGGAAACGTTGCCGCTTCAAACCAGATGGATTTATACGCAAGATTACCCATCTTATTAATGGCTTACAGGGCATCCGCTCGCTGTCCCGAGATCTTGACCTCAAGTAGTCTTCTGTTAGAAAGAGGAGTCCGCATACCCTGCCACCTGCTTTTTAGGACACACTGCGCAAAGAACAACCCACAATCGACGACACGGCACAGTTATTGGACCATCAACATGAAATCTACAATCCTGCCAACCAAAACTTGAAGCTGGCAAGTGACCAGTTGAAAACTCATTACGACAGGCTGGCGAACTGCGCGGGCTACCACGAAGGCGACGGCGTGTGTCTTCATCTCCCAATTCGCACGAAGGGTAAATCGCCCAATCTTTAATCCTTATGGGAGTGCCAGTACAAGGTAGTCTCCCAGATAAACGATGTGGTAAATATGATCCAACAGGGCCCTAGACGGTGGTTGATGATGGTATACCTTGACCGGCACAAATATTATCAGGGAACCCCTCGGAAGGAGAAACCTTGAAAATGGGGAAGCGCGAGCGGTTCGAGAGCAATCAACGTGAGAAATGAACCACGGGGAAGGAAGGCCAATCTGATCATAGACGTTACAATCACGTCCCCTCGTAAATGAAAAGATGTCGATACGCCTATAGGATATTCGTGACCAGTGGCTTTAATGAAGGAACAATGTGCCATAAGGAAACGTTGTTAGGAAAGGACCGCGGTATAAAGAAATGTATGGTAGTCGTTAATGAGTCACGGCTTCGCAAACAAACATTTTCGTACGGCAACAACTGGACTACAACAATGAGGAGCGTTGTTTTCTGTACGGTCCTCGCCGAGTTGTTATAAGCAAGCCATGTCTAAAGTTTAGGTAGTTGTGAGAGAGTCACCAACCAGTTAGGACGTGAAAAAAGAAGCCGAGGTATCTATGGCGTTGGAAGCACGTCAGTTTTCATGGTAGGAACAATTATGCAGTGTAACTAATTTGTTCCTTTAACGATGTATTATCAACTGCTAACAATAAAGTTATGTACTGCCAACAAAAATGATAGGACGATATGAACAGTGACACGATAAACTACTGTAGCCTTGAGGTAGAAGAAAATTTTCCCATTTTTTCATGAAAAGCCTCACTTCCCTAATTCTCCTACGGCCTCTGTTATCATTAAACAATATTCATTGATTTATTTTTTCCTGTGTTTATAAATATGAGATAAGAGTTTCTTATGGTGTGCGACTAGGAAGAGCATTTCTACGCAAACAGGAAGCATGTGAGCATTTTAAGAATGTAGAAGATTTGTGCAGAATCCGCCGAACTAATTTGCGTGTGGAAGTAAACCGCTGAATCGGAGACCGACAGCTGCAGTTGGTAGAACATTTTGGGGAAATTCATGTGAACAGTCTGATTCGGGCTTTCGGGCTAGTCAGTGGAACATCGATCTGGCCATTAGGCTAGGAAGAATAATACTGTCAGACTTGTACGAGTGAAAGGAGATGACGAAGAACCATCTCAGAGTTGCAGCCATGGACGCTAGGCACCTGGGTGCGATCCTGACTGCCCTGATCATTCTCATAAGTAAGCGGTACTCCAACTGAGGACTGTCAGTACAAGGAAGTCCACTGTAAGGACAAGGTTAGAAATTCACAAAATTATTAATGGGGACCGAGTTTCAAAACTTATAAGAGTCTTGAATAGAATATGGTCTTGGGTCCTGACGGGACACAAAACAATATTTAACGTGTAATAGTGGCGTAGCAAATTTTAACTTAACGCTTTTAATTGTGAATCAGACAATGGCGCCCTGCAACAGGTAATGCCATTCAGTGGGGGTGCCATTATCGTGCTCGGCCATCTTTGAACCATTATTTACACAACAAATACCCGGTGTAAATAAATGAATCCGTCAATAATAACTATTAATAACATTCCCATTAGTAATATATAGCAGAGAAATTTGTATAATAAAAATTACTGTTTCTTACAGCGAAAGAGTTATGGATGTCTGTTGTAATAAATTCTCACAAAATCATTTTCTTCTCTCAGTCAGTTTGCATGTCAAAAGCCCGTAGCCATTGCACACAACATGCCTCTCAATACATTGTATTTAAGCATATTTTACATTAACATATTTTTGGTACACATGCATATGTATTAATTTATTTTAATTGGGAAATATCGCGTTCACACATGATACGTAATTTTGACATACACATGTAGAGTGCAAATATTATAACAAGATAGACAACACTTGATAATGGCCGTATACGGCCGAAATATGTAGTGAGGAAGAAAGGTGACTAGATATTAAGTTGCATTTAAGACGGAAATATATGTGTACAAACCGTACCTTTCAATGTGTCAGCAGAGTATCAACTCAAACCAAGCACGTCTTTGTGAAGCAATTCTGCACATAGAGCAGTGACTGCCATTACCCGTTAAGTGCATTAAAACTGACTGTACATTCACTCCCAGGCCTTCCTACGTCATGTGTGACACAAACTCCATCCTAAGTGCAACAATTTATTGTAGTTCTTTTGTCTTCTTTTCTTCTACACTACATGTTTTGGCCGTAAATGACCATCATCAGGTGTATACTCTCACGTAGCTGTTACACTGCACGTAGTTTAAAATTTAAAATACCAGCTTTCTTAATTGTTTATTTCTCCGTTGTTAATAAGTCCCGATATATCAGAATCCCCTTGCTGATATTTGTCAGATATGTGTAAAATCTTTGTTAATTTACATACGTCAATTTGATTTCTGAATTTTGGTATTTTTAAAATCTTCAATTTAATTTTTTTTTTTTAAATTCAAAATTCACAGGGATACCTGCTCTAGGTATACAGTGCTGCAGAGGCCACTTCTTGCTTTCAGCACCTTTCAGGTATTCCTACGTCTCCTGTTTCCTGTTGCAGCACATGGATACAGTATTTAAGGGGTCCCTGTGTTCCTTTATTCTATTTTTCGTGTTCAAGCAAGCGATTTTTTCTGTTTCTTAAAAAAGCAGAAGAAGATCAGAACGAGTTACATGTTGCATAACTACACACTCTCCATCAAATACTGTTAGAGCATTACATATATGATATGTGCGGGACATGCAAAAAATTTATAAGAGGTGATAAATTTTAGTTGGATAAGGTTTTGGCGGTAGTAAAATATTTTTACGCATCAAAAGACACAGTTTACACAGAATATAAGAAAAACGACCCCCATAGTGGAAGAACCACACACAAGTTTTAATTATGACACATAAGATGAATAATCTTAACAAGTTTTAGTGTGTGTAAATTTATTACAGTTGGCGAATACACACTTTTTAAATGCTTTTTAAATAATTTTATAAAGACATAAAATGGCAAGCAATGCAATAGCTTAGCGTAATTAGGGCACCTAATGTTGGCACTACGTTGCCGAAACATGTCGTGTAGTAACAGGTGAAATTGAGTGCACTACAAGACGGCCACTGTATACATATCATGGTTGAAAATCAGTGCAACAGGACGCTAAAATACAACAACATGGCGCGATAGTAGTTTTCCCCTCACCTATGCAACAGCAGTGGAGCTGTTACGTACTGTGACGTAACAGGTGCTTGTTGCTGGAGTATAAAAGCAGAGCTGCGGACCGAGAAAAAAAATTGTGGTTCAGTTTGTTGCTGCTAGTTACTGCGTGAGAGATCAGAGGTTGGATGAAAAATTTGTGAGGTTCAATATCATTGGAAAATTTGTCGTTTACTTGAATGAATGGGTTTAGTTTGTTGATTGATTGGATTAGGTAGTTGTTGCGTGAGTAGTTCCGCGAGGCTTGGATCGACCAGATTGATCAGATTCGGGAATCGGTCAGGAAGTATTAACCGTGGTGGTGGTAGACTTGACGGTTCATTGAAAAATTGTGGTTTAATTTCGTTGAAATTGGAGAAAGCAGTCGCAGTCTCAGCTGGCGAGAGGCTGGTAGGTTGGAAGTGGAGTTGAAAGTATTATACCAAAGTTGGTAATATTTCGGTGAGTTTCGTGCCGTGCCGTGCCGTACCGTGCCGTGCTGTACCAGACATGGCGGGCGCCTCGTTGCCTGGCTACCATGCATACTGGACAGAGAAACGTGCGTCTCTACAGGCAGACTGCAAGGAGATTGTGGAACAATACCCCGAAGCAGATCAGCACAGCAGGAACCTGCTTAAGTTATCTGTGATCCCGAGGATGTGGCCAGCTTCACACCCGCTGCAATTGGGGAAATTGCCGAGTGGGTGGCAATCGTCAATGCCGCTGACGAAAACAGAGGCAGCTATTGTAAGGCTCTCACCGGTAAGATATTGTTCAGCGCCCTCTATGGGACCTATACAGTTACACTGAACGATCTGAAGTCCCTATTGAAGGCCAGGACCTCAGACACAACGAAAGCTGCTACTGCAAAGCACGGCCAAGAAGAAGACTTCAAAGAAGTCCCAAGGCGAAAACCGCGAAACACAACCGAGTCCACCTGGACTTCAACGAAGGCAGCGGCTGCCGCCGGAAACACCCCCGACGAATGAGGTTTCCACCTGCAACTACTTTGCACCTCTCAGGGCGACAAAAATGGACACCAACACTACTGGTGACGGAGCCACTACGCTGGAGGAGGAAGTCCCAGGTAAAGCAGGCAGGCCCCCCAATTATACTAACTTCCACAGTCTACCTCATTCAGTTGCAAAACCAACTAAAAAATTTGGCCAAAGGCGACTTTGATTTACGCAGTACCAGAAACGGAACCAAAGTCATCACTAAAATTTCGGCGGATTTCGATGCCGTCAAATCCTAGTTTTCCAAAAACAACCTGTTCAATTACTCCTTCTTTCAGAAGTCACAGAAGCCTCCAAAGGCAGTAATCCGTCACCTCACTCCCAACACCCCTGCTGAGGATATATCTGATGGTCTGGTGACCCTGGGAGTTGACGTGGTTGGCGTCAAACAAATGACTTCTACCCGCGGGTAGCCTTCGGAGGAGAAGATAATAAGGAACCTCTCCCGCTTCCTTATCACCTTACCTCAGACGGCAAAATTTCTAGAAATTTTCAAGCTACAATGACTTTGCCACATTTCCATCCGGGTTGAGGCATATAGAGCGCAGAGTGGCCTTACACAGAGTCACAACTACCAAGAGTTTGGCCACGTCTGGGCATACTGTAAGCAATCTCCCGTTGCATGTGGCGCGGTGGGGCCACCTGCACAAACATTGTCCAGAGAAAGAGAACACTGCAGAATTGCAGAAGAAGAAGAAGTCGCAGAGAGTACCCAAAACCACAAGGGGAAGAGTTATCTCCTCAAAGCTCACTACTTCGGGTGTCTCTTAAAGAAAGAGTGGGTGAGGATGTGGACTGAGTTCAGATGGATCAAGTTAGCTATAAGCAGAGGGCTCATGTACAGAATCTCGTGTATGAACTTTATNTCCTTAAATTTCTTCCTTCTGAAAAAGCCAACGAAATTGACGACTGTTTGGAAATTCAGTTCACGCCACATGACCTGTGCGACGAAAACTATGAACAGTTGGTGGAGGCTAGAGTTCAAGCTCTGCTGGAAGCCGTAGATGAAAACCCCCCTCTAAGGATCAGACCAAGTGACGTTCAGAAATTAATAGAATCCCTGAAATTAAAGAAAGCCTGTGATAATGATGGCATCCCAAATGAATGCCTCAGGCACCTTCCAAGGCGACCATTTGTTGACCTAACCCATTTATTCAATAATTGTTTTCGGCCCTCTCATTTTCCAAATACTTGGAAGGAAGGAAAAATAATAACTTTACCTAAACCCGGTAAAGGCCCGAAATGTCCTCAAAATTTATGTCCGATCAGCCTCCTGTCCACGACAAGAAAATTATTCGAAAAAGTAATTTTGAAATTCCTCCAAAATCATATTGAAGAAAGAGGCCTGCTCAAGGCAAGCAAATTTAGTTTTCGTGCACGTCACAGCAAGAGACTGCAATGTATGAGGCTGGCGGACCACGTGACCCTTAATTTCAACAATAAAATGTCTACGGCTGTGGTGTTCTTGGACATCGAAAAAGCCATTGATACAACGTGGCTTAAAGTATAAGCGTCTTAAACTTGGCGGCGGTCAGGCATACGACCGTTTAAGTGGCTAAACTGCCGTGGTAGCGAATACTGCTAGAAATATGGCATAATCTGTTGTTCTGAGCCTGGATTGACAGAGACCTTGTATATATAGTTCATAGAAGTAGAAATTAAGGCTAAAATTAAATTGTAAATATACGTAAATACTGACAATGTGACTATGACTGACAAATGAGAAACCCCACCTCTCGTCAGAGAGGGCGCCCCAAATGGATAGGACATCAACTTTCACAAAGAAGAAAACATCTGTTCAGGAGCCCCAGCTGGGGCTCGACACCAAGACAGACAGACATGACTTTTACTTTGAGTTGTGACAGTAGTGTTCACAGAAGCCAGTGGTTAGTCAGCACGGAGAGGACCGAAGCAACAAGCCGAATCTTCATTTCCGCAAGTCATTGCAACTTATATTGAGGTAAGAATGTAACAGATATTGAAGGCTGTAGACATTTCTTGATGGTATCGAAAAGTTAAAGTATTGCAATTATTTGTAGTTACGAATATCAGTTGTCCAGAACATTCGGTGCTCTTTACAAACCCCGTGTCCAGTCATTAACACTTGATGATAATGAACTTAACCTTAAAGAAAGAGTGGGTGAGGATGTGGACTGAGTTCAGATGGATCAAGTTAGCTATAAGCAGAGGGCTCATGTACAGAATCTCGTGTATGAACTTTATTGTTTATGTGGCTTGTTTAACGACGCCATCAGGATTTCCAACATTTGGTTATAGGGTCAAGCAATGGAATGACTAATTAAATAATTAATTGGAAAGGATTAGGAAGGAAGCAGTCTTTCCTCTTATCGATTTACTATCGTGGAATTTGCCTGTAAGGAATCAGAAAATATATGAAACAATTAAGTGTGGACAGCTGGTGTCCAGGTTGAGATTCGAACCCAAGGCCTCCAGCATACAGGTTCAGAATGATAGACCGTACGAGTCTGCTCAGTCTGTTCTTATTCCATTCATAATTATAATCCACACATTGCTTTCATAATCAGGGCTTGAGGTGGGGCGGGATGCGGCGGAATGAATGTATAGATCCACGTATTCTTTACCTCTGCACTAAATGGAGGTGCGTGATCAGCTTCACACCCCGACAGGGGTTGAGGTGGGGCGGGATGCGGCGGGATGGCATCCCGGTTCTTTTCTAAATGGCTTAAAAGCATCCCGTTACTTCTGTGGCAGTAAATGCAATGTACAAAATCTTTTTTGTTGTTGTTATCTGTTTCATGGTTGTACAGGCTACCCCCCTGCGTCGTCTAACTAAATTTTGCTTTCATGTGGTACTGTTTGAAGCACCCGAGAATGCACAGTCCCACATCACATTTCTCGCACTTCGTCTGAACACGTTTCCTCTTTCCACGTGCAGAACAAACACGGCATTTCATTCTCATGGCAGAAGAGGTCGGCCAGTGATGTCGATTGGCCTCCTCCAGACGAAATATTGTGGATGACAGAGTAGGAGGTCGACCTAATGGGCGTTGTGGTTGGGAGCGACACATTAGAGCATGTTCCAGCATGTTGCGCATAAGGGTAAGACGAAAGTCCCTATGTGACAGTTTCGCACCGCAGGATGCTAGCAGGATGAAACTGTTCAGAATCATCAGATCCAGTAAATGGAAGACGCTTGTTTGTCAGCAATACGGGTTTCTTAAAGAAAGTAGGGGGCAGGCAATTTTCCTTTGTATCAACTTCCGCCAAATACCCTGAATAAGCCGAGAAACTTGTGAAGATAGAAATATATAGGCTTATGGCCAGCACACTTTTATGGCATGGGGTTTCTGCTAACAAGCCCAAGTGTTACAAACAGGAAAGATTTTATACTGCAGAACTGTTGTGTGTAGGAGCAGAAAAATTTTATACTGCAGAACTGCTGTGTGAAGAATTTTTTAGTTAATTCCATTCATTTATCATAAAAATTGTATTAGATAGAGCAATTCCAAATACAACGCTCAAGCGCTCTAAGTGGAACTGGCATTTAAACGTAGAGCAGAAACGTGGATTTAAACCCCTGCAAGCAGCGGGCATTTAAATAAACCCCGGTCAGCTAGCTTTACCTGCGTTTCAAAACTCCGGCGGTTAAAGGTTAAGGAAAGATTCATTTTCGTATTCTTAAGACCGATAATAAATTATACAATGTCGGAAACAGTTTGTCCTTCTCTTGCCTTGCATCCCATCCCATCCCATCCCAATGCGGAGGTGGCCTGTCTCCAACAGAACAGTTGTTTACAACAAAATTTTAAGTTTTTCTATTGTTGATGTCACGTCTGAATTCTTAGTTATTTTATTGAAAATGAAAACACAATATCTTGGCAGAAAATGAGGTACACATTTCCTACTCCCTCCTACTTCATTGGACAGAAATAAATTTGGTGTTGAAATAGCATAGTCGGCAAACTACAAATACAGTTATGACGGGTACAGGCTGTATTCTCACATCCGGTAATACATATATAAACTTGTAGAATAATGTGAGAACCCATCCCATTTAAGCGATGGGTCAGACGTTTACAGTAAATAATCACAAAAGTTTCTATTGTTGATGACACGTCCCAGCCGTAAGGACACACATATTTTATTCTATTCCAACCAATGGGAATTTAGCCAGAAATTTTAGTGGGGGGGGGCCCTTGGGTTGATCCTTGCTTCAATGACAGAAACTGTATGAAATGTTATTTTAGTTCAGCATCAGTTTTCATTTATCGGTGAAAATGGAGAAATGGATAATTCGCAGTAAGAAACCCAAGTTAAGTGAAAGTGGCAGTAATGAACCGTGTGCAACTGTAAGTAAAAGTGAAACAATTGTAAGTTCCATCCACTGCAACGAAGACGAAACCACCGTATGTGTGAATACAGCTGCAATAGATAACAGCGTGACTCAAAATCAGGTGCATGAAAATGACGTTAATTATTTCCCTAATTACTGGACACAAGATCAATGGCTAGAAAATTTGAAAAAAAATATACGAGTGGTTGACAGTTAGTAAACAAGGGCTAGGCTGTACAACATGTAAATCAGTGGGAACTCTAGGGCCTGCAAAAACACAAGGTTTGAAATTATCTAGTGAGTGGTGTGAAGGTAGGGTCAAGGAATATGGTGAAACAAAAGAGAAGAAACAACAGTCGATTAGGAAGAAACTGTCTTGTCATAAACTATCGGCAGCTCATGTTAAAGCTAGTGACATTTTATGCCTTGCTAAAAAAGAAACAATTGAATGTCTGAATGTTAAAACACAAGAAAAACAATACGTTACAACTTGTCGCATATTTAGGACAGCTTATCAAATAGCGAAAGTGAACTGTCCCATGACAGATTTAGCAGCTTTGATTGATTTACAAGAACTAAATGGTTTAGCTATGGGGCGTATCTTGCAGTCTAATCATGCGTGCACTGATATTTGTGATCATATAGCAGATGAAATGAGAAAGAAACTTGTTAAATATATTATTGATAATGATCTTAAGATAGGTTTCATGATCGATGAGACTTCTACTCGAAGTAAAAAAGAAGCTCTTGTAATCTGTTTACGTTGCAGACTGCCTGATTCCATGGATGCGAGTAGTTATCTTTTGATGTAGGGGAATTAGCAAATACTACAGCTGCAACGATCAGGGCGCCTTTCTCAACAATATCAAGAGTAACGGATTTCACAGTGACTTTTTATCACGAAATTGGATTTCATTTGCTTGTGATGGGGCCTCTAATTTACTTGGAAGGCATGCAGGTGTTGCACAACTTTTGCTCCAAATGTATCCTCAATTGATTGTTTGGCATTGTAGTAATCATCGATTAGAAATAGCGGTGAATGATACAGTACGGGAAATGTTAACAGTGTGCCACATGTAATCATTTTTTGATAAACACTATTCCGTTTACAGCGCGTCTCCAAAGAACAAATCTGAATTAGAAACTGTTGCTGCACAACTGAGTATGAGATTAAATACCATAGGACGAGTGTTAGGAACGACACGTTGGGTATCGTCTAGTGCGCGGTCTGTGAGAGCCATATGGAATAATTACCCTGCTCTTTATAAGCATTTTCACAATGCGTCTGTAGACCCAAAACGCACGGGAAGGGAGAGAGCTCAATATTCTGGATTGAAAAGAAAACTAAGCGACGTAAACTTTGTTCTAAATATGGGACTTCTGTTCGATGCTTTAACAGAACTTGAACACCTGTCTTTAAAATTACAAGAAAAGAAAATCACATTGCCTGAAGCACATCATTTAGTTCTTGTTAAGTATCACGTCTTTCAGTCCATGGCAAATAATCCAGGTGAATATTATTCTGAAGTTCTAACGGCTGCTGATAAATTAGAATTTAAAGGAGTTAGCTTAGAACATGGAAAAGTGCAGAAGATCAGTGAACAACAATTCTTTCAGAAATTAAGTGACAATATAAACACCCGAATGTTCACCACTAGAGCTTCACACGACTCGACTGGAAGTAGTAACACAACATGGTCAAACAGGGACAAATACAGTCAGTTACTGGACAACTTGAAAATAATGGATAAGGCTAAGTGGGTAAAATGTCAAGATCCATGTTTTGCTGATAAAGAGATTAGGGAACTCGCTGAGTCATTTATGGTGTGTAAGAAAACTTCAGTTCATGGATTCCATTAATATTACATGAATATAATGAATGGTGACGACATGTATCCTGATGAACTGAAGCCATTGATTGCAGCTGCAAATACTATTATTATTTCAACTGCAGAGTGTGAGCGTGCATTCAGCAACATGAACAACATTATTTCAACCATCCGAAGCTCGATGCTTTTAAAACCAGCATCTAGTTTAATGTTTATTTCATCAGTGGGACCCCCTCTTAGTGCTTTCGATGCAGAATATTATGTAAAATAATGGCTAAAGAAAGGACATAGACATGCAGATTACCAGTCTTGTGCAGCCCCCACAGATAGAAGATTAGTGACTTCAGAAAGCAATGAAAACATCTGCAAAATATTCTAAAGATAAGTACTCGTAATGCATGTGTGACTTTATTTTAACGCATGCCATTTAAACTACTGTAATATTTTCGTAGGTCTTAGATGGAACACAGACTATATACATCACTCGGTATATTTTCATAATTTATGTCTATGAATTAAAAGGGGAAAACCATCCCGGTTCTATTTTCATTCCACCTCAAGCACTGTTCAAAATATTATTTCGGTTTCGATATATTATTGCTTGACAGTTTTACCTAGGTTACAACGCGACTTCCGTTTCTTGTTTAACTGTACTCTCGGACCGACTCTAAAGTGTTCTAATGGTAGCGTTTAGCATTCGTGATTTCTGAAAGTGTCAGCCTACTACGTTGTTTTACGATGCCAAGATGGCGGAAAAAGAAGTCATGCTGGGTGAGTGCTCGCGGTTTAAATCACTGTCTGACCTAGATAATAAGGGAACCTGTGAAAATGTGGTTGCCTGCAAAGTCAACTTAGTGAAGTGCTAGAGGAACTAAAATCTTTAAAAACTATAATTTTTATTACAAAAAGAGCATGGATTAAGTTATACCGATCTAGCGCAGTCTGAACAAGGTAATACTGATTCCCCAGACCTTGTCGTGCATGATAACAAACACAGTGTATGGTCCATGATAAAGGACATGAGCAAGAGTATAATTACACTCAGAAAACAAGGCATATAAGGACAACCAGAAGAACGGAAATCCAACGAGATACCAGTCTATCATAACCGCTAACCGCTACGAAGTGTTGTCGAATCTCAAAGAACCTGCATTCGAAAACGTAACTCTTCAACAAACATGTGAGAAGGTTAGAAAGGAAAAGAATAATCTTCACAATCAAAGAAATAAGATTTTAATTCTTATTGAAAGTCATGTAAGAAAATGGCGGCTAAACTACGACATAACCTAGATGTGGAATACAGTGTTCAATGACAAGTGAATCCTGGTGCAGATCTAGCAGCAATTTTAGCTTCGGGTGTGAGTGATATTGAGGACTTCTCTAAAAAGAACTTGGAGATTGTGTGGGGTGGTACTAAGGATGTTAGCAGGAATGAGACTGATAAAGGACTGATCCAAATTAGGAACTTTGTAAACAAGAATACTCACAAATATTATACGTATTTATGAACGTACCAAATAGAATGGACCTTGAAGTCAATTCCTGTGACATTCATGAGATAAGAGTTTTTAACAAGAAATTATGTAAACAGATGAAAGCTTTTAATCTTGTTCACACATTTTAATTGAATCTTGAAAGGGATCATTACTCGTATACTAGACATGATCGTAATTTGAATACAAAAGGTAAAGATTACTCAGCTAAATTACTCAGATCTATTAATAAAAATATTTTTAAAATAGATATAGCTACTCCAATAGCTATGAATCTCAACATGAAGTACCCAACAGTAGATTATCAGGAAGAGAAATGAAGACCCCCGTTATTAGGTCATATGACTTTTTATGGCAAAGGCAAATATTATAGATAATAATGAACTTTTTAGTACTATCACAAATGCCAAGTGCATTAAATCCCATATGAATATGAAACCTAGTTGTAATGTTATGAAACAAAGGTGCCCCAAAAGTAACTACTGTAAAGTATTTTCTAATTTACAAATTTATCATCAAAATATTACGGGAATACACAATAAACTTCTTCAGCTTCTGTGTTCATTTCGTTACGGGCTGCCTAATACTCCACCAATTAACTCGTTGCTTCAACTGAGTAACTCCCAAGCTGGCGGCCATATCACACCACCATCCTATTCTTCGCTACACAGTCCATTACAACTGTCTATTGCTCAGTCAGAGTCAGAGCTGCTTTAAGATTTGCGGTTTGCCGCCAATCAGTTCGTCTTGGCGACAACCTCTTGAGACCCACAACCAGAATTTGTATTTAGTCCTTATGTAACACACTCTTTGATGAGAGGATGGGTCTGTCTTTTACAATTGCTGCTGGGCTTTCATCAGTGCAGTCATTCTCATGTCGAAGTCCCGTTGGACGACATTTTTCTATCCAAGAATCGAGACCCCCCAACCTGGAGGACTAGGTCTCCGTATTTATATCCCCTAGGAACAGGGTGGCCCGATTACCCCCTCAGGCACAGCGTCCCCTTTTCATCGCATCATACTGCTTGCAGGGCTACGGTGAAGTTATTCGAACCTTCCTCCACAAGGGATCTGCTCGACTACTGCTCGGTTGGTGTTCTTTTTACACAACACCTTGGTACGGACCGCGTAGAAAACCGTTTCCAAAAGTTTCTCTATTGTTGCTTGTGGCCTCGTTGCGTGTGAACCTATTTGTTTCGCTGTCGTTACCTAATAACGGGTCTAAACGCTACAGTATATATGAATAAAACCTCGGAAAAAATCGTAATGCATTCATCTGTAAGGAAGCCTCATATTTTTTTTGCATATTTTGATTTCTAAATTATTTATGTTTAGAACGGAAATACTACTGTGGGTTAAATGGTAGCAAACATGATCAAAATTTAATCCTTAACACAGTTTCTAAAGAAGCAGCATTTATTTGTATAGTTTTCTCTGCCTATATTCCCATTTCTATCCTTATGGCTCAAATAGCAAAAATTGGAATGGGTACGAAGTGATGAAAACTTTAGACATACATGAAGTGTTAATAAAATTGCCATTGGTAAGAAACAACATGAGAGACAGACACATAGATGGGAGGAGAAAACTGAAACCAATATCGGAACATGTTTAGAAGGTAAAAATTTCCCTCAGATGGCTCTAGATAGGATCTAGAGACCGGTTTATGTATTAATGATGATGAAACAATGGGCTCCGCAATATTAGGAAATTCTTTTAAAAAAAGATTGGAAGCTATATCATACATGTACAGAACCGTTGTAACAGTATAGGCCAAGTAGACTTTTCCCTTAGCCCCAAATATTTTAGAACCCTTTTTGTCTATGATTTATTTTTAACGAAAAATTAATTTTGCTCATGTTTGTTCGTATAATGACCATTAATTGGCATCAATGTAACGAAAATTTGAGAAAGATTATCTTTGCTAACTAAAGAAGATGCACATCCCTCGGGGCGGCACTTAGACCTGCACCGGTTCAGTTAAGTAAAGGTAAATTTGTCCCTATGCTTAACTAATTAAACACTACGCCATGAAGGGGTATGGGAGAGTGGATATATAGATTCACATTTTCAGAACCTGGGCACTAGCTGGAGGTGAGTGGTCAGCTTCACGCCCCGCCCTCTTTAATTCCGAAGCTTCGGTACCCATTGAATATGAGGTTGGGTGAACACCAGAGACGGTCTGGACAACGTGGAGAAAATTATTTACTCTACCTGGACTCGAACACCGACCCCTCACTCTTCAGCCCGTAGCTAATCGCTGTATCGACTGCGTTATCCCGGCGTGTGCTACTGGGTAAGTAGAGAGTTTTATTACAACAGGTACTTCGTAAACTGAAGTCGAACAGCTTTACTCTTGATCAGTAAGATTGTCGTTCTTTTTGGGTTATGATTTGTAGTACCCATTTTTATTTCAATTAGGCGCTCTTTCTGAACAGAAATATTCGAATAATAACAGTTGCCAATCTCATTTTTGAAATAGTACCTCATTCATTTACATCCAGCGCTGTAGAAATTCACCAACGTTTCTCAAGTACGTACTGCCTCCATTTTCACGATCAAAGTTGAAGCCAAGTGAATAACCAGAAAGAATCAGGTGGTAAAGAAGTCCTAATAAAGATATAGGCTTTTAAATGCATCCAGAGGGAATCAGTAGAAACAATTTATTCCGCCAAACGTTGGCGATTTTCTCTCGGTCTATACTGCGTTAAACCCCAGAAGTACAGCTGTAGGAACCTCAAATCCAACATATTTACTCTCTACGTAGTACGTGTATAAGGAAGTTATTCTACACAACGTCGACAGACTCAAAACTTGTCGAAACAAGAAGCCAGGTCTCGCAGTTCCATGTCCTTCCTCCTGAGGTACAGAGACAGAATATGTTGATTCTCTCCTATTGGTTCTTTTCACCCACTCTCCTTGTAGTTTGCTGTTCAGCTGGTGGCTTACTAGACTTTATCTTCTGAAAATGGAAGCACTACATTCCGTCGAATTCGAATTTGTAACAGATTACACTCCTTCAGATAAAAGAAAGTAATACTCGTCGTAGTCACCGATGTTATACTGTCGATGAAATTATGATCCTATAGCTTCTATTATATAAGTCGAAAATTTCACAGCTAAAATCAGAAATGTGAATTTATATTCAGGATACCTTCAAACGCCGTGCCTCTTCTCTCTGTGGCCTCAGGAAAGTGCAGGATATCACTGTCGAATAAATACTATTTTGCATTAGTTTTGTTGTTTCTTGTACATACGTGTAACCACCGTCTTAATTGTAGCACTTATTTTCGTTCTTAATGTTTAAGGAGCAGTCAAATTAAAATGGGTCACCACACGTAATTCATGCGGAGCGCAAGTTGGTAACACTGGAATTTGCTTACGGTACGAAATATCTGGTGGCGACTCGGGAAAGCACAGTGACAACGTGCCCTTGCACACTAGTCGTTTGTTATTGTGCTGGAAGTTAGGTGAGCGCTACGTGTGGTCGTCCAACATCAGCAATGGAGGCGGGTAAAAAAGAACAGCCAAGTGTAGTGCGCTTTTTGACTGCTGAAGGAGTAGGAGAACGAGAAATTCATCGTCACATGTCTGTTGTTTACGGTGAACACAGCATGTCACGTTCGCGTATGCTGGTGTGGCATAAGAGATTCCGAGAGGGACATGTGTGTCACTGCAAGATGATGCTCGTCCAGGACAGGCTAATCATGTCATCAATCCTGATGTTATTGCTGCGTTGGATGGTAATATCCGGGCAAATCGACGGATCACTGTGGAAGAAATTAGTCTTTTGATGGGAATAAGTCACGGTTCCGTACACGCCATTGTGACAAAACACCTGATGTACTGCAAAATCTGCGCTCAGTGGGTTCCACATCATCTCACTGAGGAACAGAAGACTCTAAGAATGGCTGCATCACTGGGTCACTTGCAACGATACCACGAAGAAGAGTATGCTTTTCTGTCCCGTATTGTCACTGTGACGAAATTTGGTGCCACCATTTTGAACCCGAGAGCAAATGGCAGAGCCCACAGTGGAAACACGTGAATTATCCCCCACTAAAGAAATCCAAAGCCGTACACACAAGTTCTGGTAAAGTGATGATGACCTTCTTCGACTGCAAGGGCCCTCTGCTTGTCGAAATTTTCGAGCATGGGGCCACAATCAGTGCACAGCGCTATGAAGATACTTTGCAGAAACTGAGACGTGCCATAAAGTCAAAACGTCCTGGAATGCTATCGAACGGCATTATCATTCTTCATAATAATGCGCGCCCCCACATTGCCAATTATGTGAGGAATACTCTACAGATATTTGTTTGGGAAGTACTTCAACATCCCCCTACAGCCCAGATCTCTCCCCATGTGATTTTCACATTTTTGAAGACCTGAAGAGAGACATTCGTGGACATCGGTTTGCATCGGACGAAGACGTGTGAGGCTGGGTAAAGAGGTGGTTCCGTAGACAGTCCACAAAATGTTTCAAAGATAGGATTGAACGTCTTTTCTCCAAGTGGGATACATGTATTAACAGTTTTTGAGAGTACTTTTGAGGCAAGAAATATTCTTTAATATGTTTTGACTTCTGATCCATCTTCATTTGACCGCCCGTCATATATTTTGACAATACGTTTCAGTCTCGTTCAGCCATAATCAGGTGCACACATGCTTGCTAAATTTTCTGCATTGCCATCTTAAAATGTCCCTCTTGAATACATTGTTACTTTGAAGTATTTAAATTTCGAAAAATTGCTGATTCAACTTCCCTGTATCCAGTTGTCAGGTGTGAGTGTTCTGTTTGTTACGGTGTGGGAGGGAACTCCATGAAGAGTATGCTTATGCTGTGTGTGTAAAAGTTATATTTTGCTTCCCACCTTCTTCACGCTAATTTCTTGATTGGCTTATTATTCGACTCAGAAAATGGAGGCGACTTGTTCCTCCGAAGTGTCGGTTGACTCTCAACAGACTACTTGACACTATATTCCAGGATACAGATCTCTTCATAACCACAGCTGCATGGACCTTAGTTCCCACAGATTTCAAATAAATTGCTAAATTCCTCACCCGTACACAGTAACGTTGTTTCCCAACTTTTAAAGAAAGTGACATTGTTATTGATTGATATAAATATTTTGCGATTTACATTTATAACAGTTTTTTTAATTATATCTCCTCAATATTTATCAACCACTATATCATCGACGCTAGAGTATAGAAACGGACAGCATTGTTATTTAATCGGTTTAAAAAGACTAGAAAGCAAAGATTTCGAAGTCGTTACTTCACTTCAGTTTGAATTTCACATTATATTCAACACAGAAGGCCGATCATATAGTGGAGACACTCACAGTTCTACACAATTTTTCACAAGAAGTGTTCAGTTACCTACTCTAGCTAGCACACATGCTTCAATGACATTCCATTACAGTAACTCATAATTAATTTACTGTCCAGGACTTGCTCCATTTTCGTTCTCCTGTCTTAATTCTCTAGCAAATTCTCACTTAGTTCCACGTTCTCTCGTACCCTCACTTTATATATTCGGGAAGGACCGAACAGAGATCACCGACTTCAACATTTCCTCTGTTATTGTGTTCTTAATGGTTGCTGCGCTACCGTGGAACACACGTCCTTCTGTTGCTGAAAGCGTAACTTTGGGAATGTGTTTACTAGAACCGTTTCCCAACTAAGGTCATATGTGTCACTTTTCTCCTTCCTTAAAGCTGTTCGTCCCGAACAGTTTGCAGGCGTCCCGCCCATCTCCTTTCGAGGCCTGCGCTTAGTTTCATCTTCTCGTGGCTCGGATATTCCTGCGGTGACTACTCTTCAATCACACCCACTAATACCTCCTTAAGGGCGGCCACTCCGAACGGTTCCCTGATAAGGTTCAATTCAATCCAAGTACATCACGACCATCCATTATTTTTCAGACGGTAAGGATAAACTACCCCAAGCGGCCGGTGCTCCAACATTTCATGATCTCTTTTTCCGTTCAGGAGGGCCTCGGCCCCTCCACAATGTCCGATCCATGATCTTTCTTAACCCGACAGAAGATCAGGCTATTCGAGACGCGATCTCCTGTGATCAGTCTTTTATATGTGCTTACTGCTGTATTTAAAGAATAGTTATTAAATTTGATCGTTTTACAACATTTTATGACATGCTTATTATGAACGATGAATCAAAATAATGTGTAATGTAACTGTCATAACCCATTTTAATGAACTAAGGCAGAAATTTCTTAGGGGATCGTTTGAGAACAATGTGTAACAGGAATTCTTCAGATTCAATGTAAAGAAAATTGAGAGACAATACCTGTGTAGTTGGATGATAATGCATTATTCTGTAGAGAAAAAGAATTTGAGCGGGACCTGTACTCAAAGAAGGATATGAATATAAGGCGTTCTATGTAAGATGAGATTCTGTTAGGTTTGTTCCATTCATGGAGTAGGGTCAGACTGAGTCCACTCTGTATGCAAGCCACTAATGGCTCGATTGGGTCAGCCTGGAATATTTGATAAGTATAGAATAGTGTGTTGTAAGAAAATTTACGGTGAAACCAGAGTACTCTGAGGAACCTGTTCTAGTGCCATTTCGTCCACTAAAAAACCCACGTGGTCTGACTTTGAATCATACACGTGCATGCGAATAACCACCTGAGCTACGCACTGCTCTTTTCGTTGAAGTTACTATCCGAATATGTTGTGTTCCGAGTGTAGTTCGGTCCGTAAACTAATCCTTAAATGTGAATATG
>NW_019735468.1:0-644 GCF_002891405.2 Cryptotermes secundus
GGTGAGACTGTCAATTCTGAACGCTACAAGATGACGCTGACTAAGTTTGAAAACCCGTATTTCACTAGTCAGGCCAGAGAAGCAGACAACCTTTTGCTTGCAACACAATAACGCTAGACCCCATACCAGTTTGGCGACCATCGCGCACATTGCAAAGTTTGGCTGCACTGTCCTACGACATCCACCTTATAGCCCCGGTTTAGCACCTTCAGACTTCCATCTCTTTGGGCCTATGAAAGATGTACTACGAGGGCAAAATTTTCCAGACAACGATGCTATCACTGCAGCTGTAATAAAGAGGTTAGCCTCTGCTGTTGCAGACTTTTAGGGGCAAAGCATACAGACTCTTGTTCATCGCTGACAAAAGTGCATAACGAAAGGTGGTGATTATGTAGAAAAATAAGTGTAAGTAGCTGAAATCTTGCTCTATATAACTGCATTTACATTTACATTTACTTGTATATTCTTTCTGTATCTGTTGTAGTTTTCGTTAAAAAAAAAAGAGGAGGCATTATATACGGAACGCTCCTTGTATTAGGATGTGTTTCCAATGCCAGTTCTGCACTATTGCTTTCTACACCTTTTACACATTCTTTATATCTAATGTTCAGTCACCTTTCTGTCTGACAGAAAACAACAAAAAA
>NW_019735468.1:3098-52395 GCF_002891405.2 Cryptotermes secundus
TCACTTGTGACTTTTATGACTCTCCCATAAGCAGGGTTCTACACTTTATTAAAAGTATAGGATTAATAAAGGGCTAATCCAAGGGGAAGCACAATTATCTTTGAAGGTCGCATTGCGGGGGCCGGTCTTTATGGCCCACCCAATACATACATACATACATACCCATATCACTCTCCTTGAATTGGTCCCTCTCCCACATAATAATTCAAAGTGTTACAATATGAAGAACCATGTAAACTCCCCAGATGGATCATGAACACTAACACAAGCTTGGCATAAAAGTTTAGTTTCCTAAGATATGAGAATTGACTGATTATGATAAAATTCTTGTCTGTGCACACAAGCACAAAACACTCACCATCCTTTCTGTCACAGCAGGAAATGTTTCTTCAGCTCTCTGTAGCAGAATTCTCGGCATTCCTGTTCCAAGCGAATGCAGAATCTTTCATAACCTTGAAACCTTTATCACACATAATGCTTTGTGGGAGGCAAATGAATTCATTTACATGAATCTTAGTGATATAGCATCATATTTCTAACAAGTATACTAGTACCTTGCTCTGAATACTTGCCCAAGTCTGTATGGAAACATACTAATTATTGTGAACAAACACACACTAACGTGAACTACTTTGATCTCACAGAAGAGGCCGGCAGAGATTACTGAAGCTTGGTGTCTTATTGCACGTTGTGTAGTCTTAACAGATTATAATCTGTTAGGACGGTTAAGACTGAGCAATAATTATTGCTCAGTTTGGAACGTTTGGAAGGCAGGTCGTTCACCCATTTTGAGAGAATCTCTTGCTTCCAAAACGTGGGTAACTGGCTACCAGACTGCACGGAGTTACTTCCCAGAAATATCAACAGTTGCGCTGCAACTTCAACAACCAGTTTAATATAGACCACCAGCTCTGACGACTTCCTTTACAAGTTGGATTTGTATGTGTAATAGGGGAGAAATGGCGTAAAACAGTAAAAATGTACATTTTACTGGTAAAATCACCCTCAGAATGGGCGTTGCCAAGTTAAGCAGAATACCAATTAGAACTTGCAACTGCGGAATATCACGAACACCATAATTTGTAAAAATATGAGGAAACTTAATTTCTCTCGAATGATCCTAATGATTCCCTAATTAATATCCAAAACGTACACACTCTCATTATACACTTAATATTCGGTACCGACGAAACAAAGACTTTATTCTACTTGCGGGGATTGTGATCAGTTGTGGTCCTCGTGGTCTTGATCGTCATGGTACCATGGCCAAACACGAAAGGGTCAGAGCGGTCAGAGACAGGGGCGACGACGTCGTGACAATGTGTTAATCCCGTAATCTTCACATAATGTGTAAAATATTATTGGTTGGTACTGGATTTACGAGTGCAATTACAACATCGCTTCTTCGTAAAATGTGCCAGAAACATATTTATCTAGTCATCTGGGACAAAGCAAGAGGTGCTGGGGGCCGAATGAGTACAATCAGGAATCCCTCTGATTCTAGCTGTACTGCAGATCTTGGTGCCCAGTACATCACATCATCACAAGAGAATTACAGGGACCACCGTGAAATCTATGAATCACTAATACAGGGAAAACAACTGGAACCATTATGTAGTAAGATAGAAGGAATGAAGGACTTGCCACTAGGAACACAGCAGTTTGTAGCCCCACATGGAATGAATTCTTTGGTGAAACATTTTCTTCAAGATGCAGATGAAATACATTTTGGACATTATGTAGTTTCTATTTATAAATGTGGGAAACAGTGGGTTGTTGAATCAAAGTCTGGAGTGAAAGGTATGTTTGATATAGTTATCTTAACAATGCCTGTACCTCAAGTGCTTGATCTTCAGGGTTCCATCCAGGAAATAATGAGTAAGGACCAGGAAATGAAACGTAACCTGCAATCTGTGAAATTCAGCTCAAGATATGCATTATGTTTATTTTTTGATTCAAATTATAAATTTAACACAGGCTGGGACTCCAAGTATATATATGATGATAAGATATTTCGTTATGTTTCATTTGAAAATAGAAAAAGAAACATGCCAGCTTCACCTCTTGCAGCTGTATTTCACACATCCATACAATATGGTGCAAATAATGCTGACAGAGAATTGAATGATGTTCAGAATGAACTAGTTGATCATGTGAAGGAAATGTTTCCAGACTGGCCTGAACCAGAATATACTAAGTGTCATTGGTGGCAATACTCACAGGTTATGACTCCATATATGGGGCAACCTGGGTGTCTCACTATAGCAGAACACCCATTACTTGTTGCTGGAGGTGACAGTTTTATGTCATCACATATTGATGGCTGCATATCATCTGCTTTTACACTCACTAACAAAGTGAGTCAAGCAATCAAAGCATATAAAGTATGATAGTGAGAGGCAGAACAGAGATCAATATCTCCTCGGACATAATATATGTGCAATTTTTTTTTCAAAACACAGGCTTATCAGATTTTGATTCCAAAATACAGGTTATACAATTGTATTAAAGGTGGGAAGCATTCTCTAGTAACAGAACTCTGAGACTTAATGCCACTAAAATTTAATATTGCCATTGACATGGTTTGAAGTTTTTTTTAATTGCTAGTGGGGTGGGACTAAGTCCCTTGTACT
Organism: Cryptotermes secundus; assembly: GCF_002891405.2. NCBI lineage: Eukaryota > Metazoa > Arthropoda > Insecta > Blattodea > Kalotermitidae > Cryptotermes > Cryptotermes secundus. The sequence goes on from NW_019735468.1 coordinate 5,732, forward strand.
GTGGCCACTTCTGGCATATTGTATCAGCCCCAGATGATAGGTGAGGGTGATTGTGGAGCAATTGGTGGAATGAAGATTGGCAGGGGAAACCGAAGTACTCGGAGAAAACCTGCCCCAGCTCCACTTTGTCCACCACAAATCCCACTTGACCAGACCTGGGATCGAACCCGGGATGCCGCAGTGGGAAGCCAGCGACTAACTGCTTGAGCTATGGCATGGCATTTGGTTTGAAGTTAGTTATATCCTGTATTATCCTGACATCTAGCCCTTCCCTGAATTCAGTATACTAAAAATACTAAATAATAATTCATTGCATAGCATGCCTTACGTTTTTCATATCTCTTAGGAACAGAGAAAATATTAATTTGAGTACTTTATTATTTTTCAAGTCAGTGTATAAGGGAAACTCATCTAGGGGCTAATGAAGTGTCCTGTCAGACCATCCAGGCAAGACAATTTAATGAGAGTCCCATAGGGACATCTGGATCTATACTAATACAAGCCATGTGACTAGCTGTAAAATGGATAGAGGTCAAAGGTGAAATACATGTTGTTGCCTGGAGCACTTTGTATATTACTTTCATACAGTTTGTATTTGTAATTAGATATGTACAATATTAATTATATTTATCCATTCCTAAAACATACTTGAATATGTTTCTTTAGTTGATTACACAGAACCTATCACATACATGAAAAGCTCTTCAAGTATGAAAGGATATTATCACACTTTCCATATATATATATATATGTACACAAAAACACACCTACATTAACAAAAATATACACAAAATATACCAGTCAGGCTGTGAACACAAACTTAAAAAGTGGATACTTATGTAGAAATTGCAACATTTACTAGACAGTTAAAAGCAACCACATAATGCTGCATCAATCCAGGAGGAAAGTGATCATTGCTTGTTCAACTTGAATTTAAAACCATAAGAAGGCATTCGGTTTGTTTATTGATTTAATGATGCTCCATCAAGTTCATTGGTTATGTAACTGTATCCTAGGCTGATGGGAAAGAACTGCCATGCCTGTATCAACATTTGGAGGTCATGAGGAAGACCATGAAAACCCTCAGGAATGGTCTATGGCCAATTCAGACCTGCTAAACATGCAGTAAGGCCATAACATTTTTTCAGCCCTATGTGTAAATGTATAAATGTTTAAAAGGCACTGACAAAAAGTAAGGAAAAGCAAAAATAAATTATGAGATGTAAGGTTTTCATGGTGGAAAAAATTAAGATTATTTTTCCACCTCACAAGTTTGTATGGGCACCTGTTGCCTCAACCTTCACATCCCTGAAGATGGAGGCAGCTGGTTCCTCTCAAACACTGGTAAACACCCAACCCACATCTTAAAAATAAGCTGCGATTCGTAAAGTGTTTTAAGGTTTAAATTTAAATTTTGATGTGCTTTAAGTGTTTATCCAGTAGATAAGGCAGTGATAAGGCTACAGGTTTCACTGTGTGTAACGGGTATACCAAGGCAATACACAGTTGGTGTGGAAGTAAAGCTGCATGTATTTTCAGTCTTGGAACTAGATGGAGAAAATGGCCCATTTCATTGTTTGGCCACCTTTATACCTGATGGCCTCTACAGTCAGTCCAGTCATTGTGCTGAGAAGAAAAATTTGAATTAACCTAGCAAGAATAAAAGCCTGGCAGTCTAATCTGTAACCCAGAGCTAACACATCCTGGCAATATTGAGTTCTTGTGTCAAATTATTATGGTAAACTCATTTCTTCCATAATACAATATTTAATCATTATGTATAATTTTATAAAAAGAATGGGAAAAACTGTACACAGAAAAGGTTAATTAAAATATATTCAGAACCTGGAATGGCGTATATACAGTTAATTTGGCAGTTTGTAAAAAGGTATACAAAATTCAATACAATATGAGATAAAACTGAGCAAAAGGCTAAATGAACTCCAAGGAACAGAGTTCTCCTTCAGAAGCTAACAGCCATATAGCCAGTCAAAAATTCCACCTTGTATGGAACCCAAAGTTTCATTATCACATTCACAGTAGACTGCCACTGAACCCTGTCCTTAGGCAGATAAATTCACTCCACAACCCAATGACCTGTTAACAAACTACTTTTTGCCTACTTTCCTCATTTTTAAAAAATAAAAGGAGGCTTATGAGATCACCTTACTGTCTGCGTGTACCCCCGTAACAAACTGGATTAGTGGAGCCAGAAGAGACATTTCTGCAGCAACAATAGAAGTGTTGGATGCACTGTTTTCTGTGCAGTCTCTGTCATATCAGATACTTATTATGCAGTGAACGGAAAGTAAGTGATTAGTTCTTCCCAGAACTTCTTGTAATGTACTCCCATCTACACCTAGTTCTCTCAGGTGGTTTCTTCCTTTTGGATTTTCTGCCTAAAATTTGTTACTCATTTTTGTCTGAGGCCCTAAGTAAGGGTTTAAATTCCAAGATTATCATTCTAGTATTGATATATCATCCTCAGTTCTATCTGTTCATCACATTCCACCCAGATTGATTTAAAGCAATTTACAATAATAGCAACAAAAGATTACATCTCAATCATCACATTTGCCAAAATATAAATAAAATAACCCCAAAAGAATTGTTCTTGCATGCAATATTGTTGTTGGTACCTACCAACAGGAACAATCACATTACAGCCATCCTAAGACATTATTATTCAATATTACATGAGCAAGATAGATTTGTATTCTAAATAGAGACAGATCAAACATATATATATATAATTTCAGTATTATGTATAAATATGAAAAGGTCCAGCCTTCTATAAGTACTACAAACATTAAACTCCAAATTAATACACTGGCTCCAGCAATATTAAGAAAATGGACAAAATAGAAAGAACACGTAAGCTTACAAAAAGCGTAAGTTTACTCTAGACCCATACTGTACAATGGTGACTGACTGGAAATTTGTAATATGTAGGAACTGACAAGGGCAATGGTGACTCTCAAATCTTCTACAGTTCATCCTCATACATACAATACACATAGGCTATATGTTGTTATATTTATCAGTAACAATATTAGTTGGTCACAGGGTGATTTCATTGAGGGCAGTGGCTCCCAAACCATGTTAGCAAGTCTAATGGTATCTGAAATGTTTGAGTGGATTCACTGGAAAGTTTTGTGGGTACCAGTAGTATTTTAAGAGAGATTTATGAAGACAGTGATGCTGATGGTGCCGTATTTGCCTGCATAGCTGAAATGTGTAGATACAATAGTTCCTTTTTACGAGGGTTGGAACTTTAATAGTGGCAACACTGCTGTAGAGACGCCATACAGCAGAACCAAATAATGTCGCTTATACCACACGTTAGTTACATACCTACCTTACCTCAGAGCAAATGGACTCTCCCTTCCCACATCACGTGCATGCGCAGTCACGAGAAGAACAGAGACTCATGCTAGCTGGCAGTCTAATGTAGTGTTGTCACAGTGTTTTCGAAACAGGAACAACAGAGTTGGATAAAGAGTGAATGTGCTAGAGGCCGTACAGCACGACAGTGTCATCAAGGTCTTCAAGAGGCTTGCGGGGTATCTGCATTGCCTTACAGAACAGTGGCAAGGTGAGTAAAAGCCTTCAATGAGGGATGCCAAAATGTGGCAGACATGCGCCGGCCAGGTCGACCTAGTGTCAGTGAAGAAGTAGTGTATGCTCTTTCCGCGTTACTGGAGAGTGATCGACGCCATACGATTCATGAGCTGGCCTGAGAGACAGGATTAGAGCATACGAAGGAACGCCTGGCCATGAGAAAAACTGAATCACGATGGGCTCCGCATGATTTGACGGAAATGCAGAAATGGCAAGCTGTAGCTGATTTGTTCAATCAATGGGGCTGGGAAGTGCTGTACCATCCACCATACTCCCCGGACTTAAGCCCTTGTGACTTCAACTTGATTCCTAAGATGAAGGAACCACTTCGTGGCATTCGCTTCAAAACTGTTCCAGAGATTCTTCAGGCAGTACACTGCTCCATTCGAACTATCAACACAACAGGCGCTGCTAAAGGTATCTTACGACTTCCACATCGCTGGCACCGGGTTGTACACAATGCTGGTGACTACATTGAAGGACAGTAGAACTTCGAAACAGGCATCTATTTTGTATCAGCTGTAAATAAATAGTTTCCACTATTAAAGTTCAAACCCTCGTAATTCAGCAGGGAAATGATTTGTGAAACAAAGTTTCAGCAGCAAGGCAAAGCAAGTGTCAAGGACAGAAAGGGATGCATGAATAGAAATTAGAGGAAGAATGTAATTTAAGATGAGAGTTCATGGTGTGGTGAAGGTTGGAAACACTTGTCTCTTGGCGATCTAAACCTGAAAGAGCACAGCAAAACCAGTGGGTTTAAGACCATAAGATGGGGGAAAAGAGATGTAACTGCTCATTAAGTTGGAGACCCATAATTATTATAAACTATTGTATTTAAACTATACCATATGTTATAAGATCTAGACAAGGTGAGACAGCCCCATTCTTGTAATCAGAATGTTACTTAAGGCCATTCTTGCTATGCAACCAGGATGTAGCCAACTGTTTTTTTTTCCTGGAAATTTAGTTAAGTTCAACATGATGGCATAGCTTGAAAATCTGATACTTGACACCTCAGCTGAGCAATAAACTTTAGGAAGGTGAGCCAGCTACAGATCCTCTGACCATTATAATTCATCGAGCTGTCCAGAGGGCAGTCGGTGTCTTTAAGAGTCAAAATCATGTAGCAACTTTTGCTGATTGGAAGATGCAAATTTCTGATACCACTAGACCAATAAGGCAGGTTGAAGGGAGGCTCCTTATAGGGGGAAGGTGAGGGCTCTGAATAGCTTGATTCCAACTTCCAAAACATTTGGATGCTAAACCTGAGCTCCTCAGAAATTCTAAATTAATGTATTAGATGAGTTTTTATACTAAATTATTGAGATCATGGTGGAAATTTCGACGATAATTTCAACTTAAGTGCCATGAAGTGTTTTAACATTATTAAGTGGAACTGCAGTTGATGACATATCAGTGTAACCTGCTGCCAGTGCTGTTTAATAAATCACAGTTCAGCACCAATCATTGTTGTTACTGTGTGCCAGTGTGTGTGTGTGTGCGTGCGTATGCTAAAATGTTCCTCTTACAAACTTATAAGTTCCATACCAGTGATTCCCAATATTCTGCAAAACCTTGGGGTCTGCAGATAAGAATTTTGAGACCAATTAACCACCTATTATAAAGTTATTTTCTAGCAAAGTTTCAAATCCAACAGCTTGTTCCATTTCCCAGTAATCACATTAGCAGGCATGTTAATCCAACAACATGGAAAGCAACAACTGTGACTGATTTCTGATCATGGATTTTCTCTTCGATAGAAACTTAATCTGTGGTAACTACATAATATTAAAACAGGGGTTTCAACCAATCATACGGTGTACACTTCTGAGATAAAAAATATTCCAGTATATGCTTTTTTTTTTATATTGGCAGCTGTTTATTTTTGTTTGGGGGGTCTGTAAATATGTTCTGAAGGAGATAAGTATTCTAGACAGAAAACAGAAGTTTGGGAAGCACTGTTCCATTTGAATATAAATATGGCATAGATCCTGGTAACATGTTGAACATCACATCATTTATCCTATGTTTTCATTTTTTAATAAAACAGTACATGATGGTTGCATTAGTAAACTACCCTGGAGTCATAGCAATTTGTGCACTGTTTAATCATGTGAAGAGCTTGCAGTCTGGAGTCTTTCATTGTCATTTGTTCAGATTTGTGTGTTTGGCTGATGACAGTGTTATGCTGAGCAGATATGCTAACATCTTGGAGAAACCAATAGTATCCATCTCTCAATTCAGACTTCTGGGACAAAGAGCCATAAAAATCTGTCATTATCTTCGTCATTAGTGACTGACATAACATACTTGTGTTGATACATTAGCTAGTTATGGGATGGGTGACCACTTGACTCAACATTTTGCTTCCCCATGGGCCTGGATAATAAAGGTCAGATCTCCACATGCATGTATAGGACATTCATCATGTCAGTCCCTGATGACAAAGGCAGAAGCAGCCTCTGAAGCACCAAACTTTTGTGGGAACGGCCCACAGTCAAGCAAGTGTGACAACGCAAACGTCATTGCTTAGCAACAACGAGTAAACAACGGTTGCTAGGCAAAAGCAAGTAAACAGCGGTTGCTAGGGAACTAGTAAACACGGTAACCGGCAATAGCAGTACCTATTACACAACCGTTTTCCATATGTCCGACTCCAGGCTACATAAGAAGATACACTGACTTGCAGTGACAGTCTAGAGTCTAGTTCTACCGTTCTACAATACCAGTTCAGTGTTCAAGCAGTTCACTATTGTTATCCATCTGTGTATACTGTGCAGCTGCAATAAATCCTATAGGACAGTTCAACTAGTGGTTGTCCATTCATACGACATCCCACACTTTCATTCCACATTGATGTGTATGGCTAACTACAGAAGCCTTCACTGCATTTTGTTACCATGAAAACTTTAGGTCTGATATCATATCCATGATCAGACAAAAAATGCAACAGTTTTCCATACTTCCTTAACTAGAAGAGGAACTTAACATCTGTCAGTGCCTAGAGTTTGCTGCATAGAATACTGTACCAAATACAAAAGAAAATCCAGCAATGCTACCAGCATCACAAAGTAATATATAGTATGCTATGACTCCCAAACATTTTCTTACACCATACAACTTTGTCTGTTGGAACACCACTTTGTTTTTCAAATTCTCCTATTGAATTATCACAATATCATAACCAAAATGGTTGTAATCTGGAATGAATATCCTTCATGACACTAACAAATGCAATTACAATATCTTCAACAAAAATAAATAATTACAAAGTGTTCTGCTGTTTATAAATTGGGAGAAGAAGCAACCCTTCATTCTGAAGGTGACAACCTTAATACCATGAAAATATGTTTTACAAAAACATCTGCTAGTATAAAATGCAGCTTTATGAAAAGTATCACATTTTGTGCACATACTCCACATACCTTAATCATTCAGTCAGTTATGCCATAAAGTGTTTTAACATGCACTTTCTAAATCCTTTGGAGGTAGCAAAACATTTCAAGAAGTCAGATTATGGTGAAGTCCTTCTGCACACCAATATTATTTTAAGGGACAGTATCAACTGAACTGCTGTATTGTTTTATTTTTGTGGAAGATGTTTATTTCTTTAGTCTGTAAATTCACAGCTTCATTTCCTTTTAGGATTTTTGAAGCACAATGTGAAAGTTAGCTGAGTTTGTAGGAGCTGGGTAACAAGATTGGCTGTAAGGAGAAAAAGGAACGCACAAGGGATACACTCTTCAGATAGAACATAATTTTAGATGGGGTGGAATCTGCACATTCTGATTTTTCATAGAGGTGGTTCATGAGTAATAAAGTATCAGACCTACAGGTTTAAAATAAGCGCAAAAAAGGCTGGTAATTCTAAGCATGATCAGAACAAAGACTGGGGAAAATTACTCATATTACAATTGTGATTCTATAATCTGTCATGTTTATGAGGGAGAACAAAGTTTAAACTATTAACACACAATGTGTCAAATTTTCATTCCTGACCACCTCTATTCTTTATGAACACAACTTCTCTAGTTATCATGCTGGTGATACATTCTGCTTTTTTCCAAGGTCAGTTACAATAATTATTTCTAGAATGGGAGTCTAGGAATATTTCACTATTTCTTGCTTCGGGAATTTTGTACTGAGATAGTACCAACTTTGAATGAAAGAATATCCATGCCTGGAAGCTGTATTTTATATATACAAATACGTTGGCTGGCACATAAGGCTGACAATCTTACTGCCATCTATGAGTCAACTGTCTAGAAGATGTGGGAGCCTTGACCTCTCACATCCTCATGGGCCTTCATCGCCTGTTACAGGCACAGCTTTACCTTTTTTACCTTTATAGAATTTTTAACCATTTGTAACATACATGGTCAGAAACTTTCATGTGGCATGGTAAAAGCATTTGCTCTCATAGTTTGTGTCACAAACAGAATGGCTCTACGTATATTCAAGCCTTCTTTAAGAAACAAGTATAGGCATACGTTTTCAAAGAAAAAAAAGAATACCTTACATGGAGATCATAAACTGTTGTGAAATTCCATATTCATTCATAGCAAAGCCTACTTTACATAATGGTACATATGTATATCATAAACCATTAATCAAATTTTGATGACATTTTATATGAGAGATCCATGCATGCTGGCAGTTTATCAATTTTGATTTTTAGCCATACTGATCAGATAACAAAGTCTACTTTACATATGGTCATATACAGACTTTTCAATGCATCCCATAACCATTTCACAGATTTTGCTTAAATTTGATGTGAGAGATTTCCATTGTACCTTGTCAGGAAAATCACATATTCAGCCATACTGATCCATACACTTTTTGTAAGGCCATAAATGTACTTTTTCATGTATTTCATAAACTGTTCAGCAAATTATTGTGAAATTTCACACTGGGGATCTTTGCATAATGTTAGTTGCATATTCTGATTTCTAGGCACACTTACTGATTACAATCCCTACTTTGCATGTCATTAATGGATTTTATTTTTGAAAATCGATATTGTGCATCAATACACATTATGAGATACGAATTTTTCTCATTTTACCTAACATGTTTTGCATTTTTGCTAAAATGAAATTTATAAATAGGCTGCAAAGAAACTTAATAAACTGCACAGAATGCAACTGGTAATTTAGTACACTACATTATGGAGCACATACTCCCCAATCTTGTTACACAAGGAGATGTAAGTTGCTTCACATAGGCCACCACTGATACAAGCATAGACTGCAGCTTGAGCACATAAAAGTAACACTTTTCCTTGAAGGATATCAGAAGTGGAGACAAACATACACTTCTAACCCACATAACATGCAGATATAAAATGGTCATCTCCATACTCTGATAATTCTATCCCTCTTTGAAAGTGGATTTGATCAAAAAATATCTGTATGATTGCTGGTATCCACTGAATCAAATGTGTGTGTTCCAGAACCAGTCTGGACAATGTGGGAAAGAAAAAATTAATTTCCTACCAGAAATTTAACTCATTTTACCTGTGACCGATCACTTTACTGACTCAAATCATCACAGCACATATTACGTTCATAAAGACACAAATAGTAACGTGGCCAGAAATGATCTCTTATGCAAAGACAGCCAAGATACAGGAGTAACTGAATCTTGATTTAATACTATTTAACTGCCTATGTTATGTAGCACTGAAAAATATAACTTGTGAACGATGAAAATCTCAATGAGGACAGTTAAGTGTCTGGGCCAAGATCTGTACTCAATACTCAAGACCATGTAAAAACAAACAGAGGTGCTGACCACTTGACCATAATATTTGGGCTGCATGGGTAGTGTGATAAATTTCCAGATGAGTCTGAAGATGTTAATGTGAGATCCATAGTTTAGGAATCATGTAACTCACCTTAGCCGTTTCATTTTCATTCTGCATATACAGGGGATGGACAAAAATATGGAAACACCCAATAAAAAACACATTACCATGACTAATATGGGGTAGGACAACCTCAGGCTTGCAGAACTGCCAGCAGTCTCCTTGGAATGGATAAATAGAGGTCCTGTATGATTTGCAAGGGAATCTTGTACCATTCTTCCTGCAAAACACTGGCAAGTTCTGTTAACAATGATGGAGGTGGACAGCACGCACACAGATTGCTCTCCAAAACAGACCATAAAGGCTCAATAATATTGATATCTTGTGATTGTGGGGGCCATGGAAGACGTGACACTTCATCTTCATGCTCAGAAAACCAGTCCTGGACGATGTGAGCTGTGTGAACACAGGCACTGTCGTCTTGGTAAATGGCATCACCATTGGGGAACAAAGTTTGCACCATGGGATGGGCCTGGTCTCCCAAAATGGTCACACAGTCATTGGCAGTGACATGACCTTGCAGAGTAATGGTGGGTCCGACAGAATACCATGATATGGCTGCCCATATCATGATTGAACCCCCACCATGTTTCACTCTTGGCAGCAAACAATCTGGATTGTAAGCTTGGGATGGCGTTCTCCAGACGTAAACTCGGCCGGAAGTCGGAAACAGTGTGAAGGTGGACTCATCTGACCAAATGACCATCTTCCATTGCTCCATAGTCCAGGTTTTATGATTTTGGCACCACACTGTCCTCTTAGTGGCATTTTGATCACTGATGAGTGGCTCTGAAATTGCAGCTTGTCCAGAAATACCCTACTTGTGAAGTTCCCTTTGTACTGTTTTGGTGCTGACAGGGTTTGTGAGCATGACATTCAGTTCAGCAGCCACTTTTGCAGCTGTAGTCTTCTTATTTTTCGTCACAATCCTACACAATGTTCATCTGTCTCGATCACTCAAGACACATTTCCGTCCATGCTGGTGTTTATCAGATGCGGTTTTTTCAGTCCTCCTGTATGAGGTCATAATCTTGGATACTGTGCCTCGCGAAACACCGAAAACCTCGGCTACCTTGGTTACGGAAGCACCCACCATACAGGCCCCAACAATTTGCCCACATTCGAATTCTGTGAGCTCTGACATGATGCACTAAAAACTGCACAGAACACTGTCTCGACAACAAATGAAGCTTGCAACATATTGCGGAGGTTGTGCAGGTAGTGGTATTGGGGAGATAAGACAGCGTCACCTACAAACGTCGCTAAAATAAACACTTCAATTCAGGCATGCATTTCACAATGTGTTTCCATATTTTTGTCCATCGCCTGTAACTGTATGAAAAAATCAGCGGTAGGTTTCAAAAGATGGGAGGAAATGTAACTGAATTTTAATATTTAATATTTGCCATATTACTATAACAGCTCATGGTCCAAGTGGCCAGGTATTGCATAATTTTTATAGTAGCACCTTACCTAATTTAAAGTTTGTCCACCAGCCTTATAGTACTGGGGGGTTTCAATTCCCCTATTTATGGATGGTAAAGGTTACAGCATTCTTTACAGGGCCAGCCTGTAACAACTTTCTAGAAGGCATTAATAGTACGAGTAACTGCTTAAAAGATTTCACTGGACCATGACAAAGCAAACATGCCAGTTGCACTTCCCATTTACTGATGACATTCCTCGTTACAGGTTTTTAATTTAATTTATAATGATTTCAGTTCCTAACCAATTCCTTCCTTACAATGGCAATGACAACATACATACAAAACACATACAGGTCCTACTGCACAAAACATCGTTTCAATAAAAAAATTAGTAAAGACCTCAGACATCTTTCCCTGTTTGGATTTTGAAGGTACTGAGTTTCTTTTCAGAACCCCATTATTAAACTGTCTGTCCTCTGCTGGAATGGGCGTTAACATTATTGACAATGACTGACCAATATTTTTTAATTTTTGAGTTCTGCATACTAGTACTCTCTAACACCCTGTCGTCAATTGAGGCCCATAAAAATTTTCTGAGATGGAAGAAATGTCATTCAGTACAGGTTCCTCAAGTTTTATATGATGGTAGATCTATGAAAAGGACCTAACTTTTATTATGCTGTTTTGTTTAGGAAAAGAGAAGATATCTTGGAAACTGAATGGAATATCTTAGTGTGATGGCTACTACTAGGTGGTTCAAATATGACTGGGACTGATTTGTGTGTAAACAAGCTGCACTGTGCAGCAGCTGTGCAACCTTGACAGAGTGAAGCCACAACCTCCACCCTCCCTCCTGTTCAGGTTAGAACCCGTTCAGTCCTGTCTGGGAGTTGCTAGAACAAAATGGTGCGCATGCAAGCTGCCAGTCATCTCCTACAGCAGTTTGAAGACGAAGGTGATGCATTTTTAAAGTCTATAGTGACCACCGATGAAACGTGGGTGGGCTACTTCATTCCCGAGTCCCAGCAGTCATCATGCGAGTCGCCGCATACCAGTTCTCCCAAACCCAAGAGAGCGCATAGGAGCCGTTCAGGAGGAAAAGTGATGGCAACGTTCTTCTGGGACTGGCAGGGGGTTATACATGTAGACTTTCTGACAGATGCCAGAACAGTCAATGCAGCTTATTACTCAGACCTCCTGGCAACAGACGTGAAGGAAAAGATCCGATCCAAGCCGAAGACAGGTGGAAAGCTGGTAGCCTTCCTTCAAGACAAAGCATGCCCCCATATGGCCAAAACAATGGAAACCCTCCGGAAATTGAAATGGAACCTTCTGACACATCCGCTGTACCCTCCTGATTTGGCCCCAAGTGATTTATACCTGTTCGGAAGGCTCAAATCAGACTTGCAAGGCATGCGGTTTGCAGACGACACCACTGTCATCCAGACTGTTTGGGAGTGGATACGCTGCCAACCACAAGCCATTTTTGAAAAGGGCATCAGGATGCTTCCAGAATGTTGAAAAAAAGTGTTGACTCCGGAGAGGAGTACGTTGAAGACTGACATGTGCAAGTAAGTATTTGGCAATTATGGTTTAAAAAAAAAAATCAGTCCCAGTCATATTTGAACCACCTTGTATAATGAATCACTGTAACTTGGTGTGCAAATTCTGTATGATGACATGTTAGGTAATTTAATAATATCCATAGTATGTCACTGAAACTTACAAAGTTTCATATTTTGGAAACCTAAAATGTATCGATCATAACATTTCTTTCTGCTGCCTGAAATCTGTCATGCTTTTCATAATATTTTCATTTGACTTGATATCACTGCTATGAAAATAAAGTCCCAGGGCAGGAAACATTTCTTCTGTACCTGGCGTTTTCTTCCCAGTTGAGGAGATAAGGTTTACACATGTTATTTTTGTTATATTGTTTTATGAAAATCTCATGTTATACATGCTACTGTAAATGATTCATTCGTTTTTAAAATGCTATATTTTCCAAAGCATTATATGTGCAAGTATGATTGATATATAAAAAGAACCGTAAACTCACCAAGTTTTCTTCACACTCTACAAATGTTCTGTGTGTGCCCCTTGGGTCACATGACACACGTCCAGGCGGTGGTCGAGCTTGTTCTACACATTTTGTAGCATCATCCTGTCAATGGTCATCACTGCAGCATCGATGCATTCCCTCAGCTCTAATAGTGTTCTTGGCAGTGGGGGTACGTAAACACGATCCTTAATGTACCCCCAAAGGAAGAAGTCACAAGGCGTTAGATCAGGTGATCTGGGGGGCCAAGTGAACAGAGCTACGTCATCCTCAACAACACGCCCAATCCAGCGTGTCCTTAAATTGCCGATACCACTGCAAAATGCTTTGTTTACATGGCGGTTCTTTTCTGTACTCTCTTTTGAGTGCGTGTTGCACTGCTATAACAGATGAACATCTCGCATATTTCAACAAACAAAAACTCTTTTCTTGCTTTGTTGCCATTTTGTAAAGGCACTGAACTCGTACTGCCAACTGGCGCACCTAATACAAACTTGGTAAGTTTACGGTTCTTTTTATATATCAATCATATATGTATGTGTAATACTTTGGAAAATATAGCATTTTAAACACGAATGAATCATTTATAGTAGCCCTGTATTATGACTTCCTTTTGCTTGTAATTTTATACAAATAATTTAATTTGCACCCCATAGTTTATTTCATTTATACCAGCAACTAAATGCTTGCTGTATCATATATATAGACAAACAGTTGTTTATATATGGTCCGCTCAGTGTTCAAATATGATGTAGTACTTGCAGTGTTCTAGAAAGTTCTTTAATGAAATTTGTGGTTCAGAAATTATTTGGCAATGCATATGGCCAGAAATATGTCAACATCATGTACGTACATGCACAAGATTCCATACAATACTGAAATTAACGTTACAATGAATATGGAAGGTTCATTCCTCTGGAACAGATTTTCCAAAATACAGGAATAGTCAATTGAAATGATGAAAAACTGTATGCTTGAAATGACTCTACATGCAACAAAATTAAATTAATGCAGTCATGCAAGGTCATTCTTGCTTACTACAGGCATTACTGATCACTGCAGTGCATTTTTCCAAATAATAAGAACATATGTCTCATGAAATTTGGTAGGAGAACTTTTCTAAGAAACATTTTTGGTGGCAAGAAATTTGTAGTGTGAAGTGGACATTTTAAATCATGGAAGAAGTTACTTTTGGAGTTCAAACAGAGTTTATGTCATAGCATTCTATACAACAGAACTAAATATTCCACGAGAATGCTGCGGGGGCTTGTGGTAGCATAGGTGGTTAATGCACTACACTACAAGCCAGAAGGTCATGGGTTTGATTCCTGATGAGGTAACTGGAGTTTTCAATTGACCTAATCCTTCCAGCCGCACTATGGCCCTGGGGTCGACTCAGTCTCTAACAGAAACGAACACCAGGAATCTCCCTTGGGGTTAAGGGCAGCCAACATATAAGGCTGACAACCTTACCACCATCTGTGAGCTGACTGTCTAGAAAATGGAAAGGTTCAAAGTCTCATGACCCTATGGGCCTCCAGAGCCTGTCACAGGTATAGCTTTACCTTTATTTATTTTTTTTTTTGAGAATGTTACAAAATGAAAGTCTGTATGTGCAATGGATACTATCAATTGTATTTCAGTGTCATAAGGGAAATAATTATGTGCAAGGTTTATACCACTATCAGTCAAGCTCTACTAGAAGGTGAGATTAACAAGGAAATTGAATGGAATCAATGTATACAAATTCCACTGTCACTGCAACAATTGTTTATTAACATGTATAGCACTACATGTTTCGACCCAAACGGGCCATCCTCAGGTACTGCAAGTCTCACACACTCAACCACTGAAATGCAATGCTCGCGTTCACATTTATATACATATGGTTCAAAAAGTTACTTTCTATACATATTCAATTCATCAGCTAGACCAGACTAGACTAGACACTTATTCAAACAGGAATCATATATGTGATTAAACAGTAAAACTAACAGGTTAAAACTAAATCTGAGATTGATTTTTAAAATGTCATGAGCTGTGACGAGCTTTGTGTCTGTTGTTTTAGTAGACCATGCATAGCCTTCACCATATTATTCTATTATTATTTGCTGTGTTAAACTGTTGTGTTGCTATCAACATATTAACTTTTCTTAGAGAATGAACTCCACCTCTTCCATATTGTCGGATGCCAATTTATAGTTAATAACCTACAGCAGTATAAACCACACAGCATATAAATAAAAATAAAATAAACAACATAACATTAACCGTAAATTGGCATCCGACAATATGGAAGAGGAGTAGTTCACTCTCTAGGAAAAGTTAACATATTAATAGAAACACAACGGTTTAACACAGCAAATAATAGAAGAATTTGATGAAGCCTATGCATGGTCTACTACAACAACAGTCACAAAGCTCATCACAGCTCATGACATTTTAAAAATCATTTAAAATCTATTTTAGATTTAGTTTTAACCTGTTATTTTTACTGTTTAATCAAACGTATGATTCCTGTTTGAATCAATGTCTAGTCTGGGCTCATCTAGTTAATGAAATGAATATGTATATAAATGGGAATACAAGCGTTAAGTTCAGTAGCTGAGTGTGCGAGACTTACAACACCTGAGGATGGCCCGTTAAGGTCAAAACATGTAGTACTATATATGTTAATAAACAATTGTTGTGTTGATGGTGGAATTTGTATATGTTGATTGTATACACGCAACAGGATGCAAACTTAAAAAAAATGTTGAATGGAATTTTAAGAATTATCAAAAGGAATACAGAAGGGAAGAAATGAAAACATCATACAGTATCATAAAAGTAGAAAGCTGGAACTTAACCAGAGAGAAAGGAATTGGCTGAGATTGGCAGATATGAATCTGTGAGAGAGATATTTTAAAAGTGATTTGATAAAAATGGGTGCAAAATGACTTTCAATCTAGTACAGAAGACAGAAATCACAATGTGGCATCTACATACAGAGAGAATGGAGTAACACAGATGGTCAAAACAACTAATTAACTGGATATCAACTGGAAGACAGGAGGAGAAGACCAAAGACATGGTGGTTACATGAAAATGGTAAAACAATCTGAGGGAACAATTTTTAGGAAGGAGACTGGAACTGTCAACAAGTATACAGTCTGAGAACAGGGAACCCATAAAAGTGGGAAATCTGCAAGACAAAGAACTTGGGTTTAGAGGCCTGCTAATGCTGCTGTCAGGAGGAAGTATTTGCCGTTCAAACCGATACCAGAAAACATCCATACTGACATCCAAGGAGTCTCACTGTTCACAACCAAAAATGAGCCCTTCAGCCCCACACTGTTAAGAAACTGATGATCTACTAAAGTCAGACCATCAACCAAATACAAAGTTGGAAGACACCATTAAACCCTCATTCCTCACCTTCCTATTAACTCACTGGCATAGTTTGCCGTAGGAAATTTGCTGCTATGATGGGAAGTCAAAGTAATTTTCTTACTGGAGAACAAATGTAATATATAATTTCTATGATAATCTGGAGCATTTATTTTTTATAATTCAGTTCACTGGATGTATGTATTCTGAGCATGTCAAAGGGTTAAATATATGCCTGATGACTGATATAATGAAGCTTATTGGCTAAGTACAAATTCACTTAGGTTTGTTCACCCGCCAGGCAAATGTTCTAAATTTTGTTTTCAATCTTTCATGATAAGAACCCTATCCTTGTGTTCCACAAATAAAGAACTATAATTATGCTGGAAAACAGTCATATAAATATGTTATGAAGAGTCTCTCTTGTTACAGAACTGAACTTGGGATTTTACAGACTCTCGTCACTCTCATCCCTCATTGAAACAAACTCAGCACCTTCCTGCGAGGACTCATGCTGTGGGGCTGAACTGCCTTCACTAGGATAGTCTTCACCTGCAGGACAAACCAAATATTCTTTTTATTTCTATGAAACAAAGTAAAAAGAAATGAGCATAGGAAATTTTCTGTAACTGCATTAATGCCAGAAACTGTTTTAAAATTTAAATAATCGCATTATAACACATTATGATTTTCTATTCTTTCCACATATATTGATACACAGGGGCATATGGTAGTGTAGCTGGTTGAGATATTATGCTACAAGCTGGCAGGTCATGGGTTTGATCCCTGATGAGGTCACTGGATTTTTCAAATGACCAAATCCTTCCAGCTGCACTACAGCCCTGGGGCTGATTCATCCACCAACAGAAATGAGTACTAGGAATCTTCCTGGGGTAACGTGTAGCTGGCATATAAGGCTGACAACCTCACAACCATCTGTGAGCCAACTGTCTACAAAATGTGGGAGCCTCGACATTTCACAACTCTGTGGGCCTCCACGGCCTGTTACAGGGATAGCTTCACCTTTTATTTTATATCAATACACACAACCAACAGTGTGGTTTAAAGTTTTGCCTGTTGTAAATACTGCAGAGTTTCTTCTGTTTATTCTTTTCTGCCACCAGAGGGTGAAGAACCACCATACATCTATTCCTGACATATTTAGAGAATAACGGTTACTAAGAGACAATCAAATATACCAAAAGCCAGTATCAGTTCTGGACAGAAGGTTATCTGAATCTTTCATGTACACAGTTTTGATTGAACATATAATTCTGCTTGTAAGGTATGGCTGAAGTTCAGGATTTCTGTCAGCTTCATACATCCAGCTACCAATTTGCTGTATTTACACCTGCAGTTAGAGAAGTAGAATGCTAACGTTTATTCTGTTATGTGCCAGCAGTTGGATATTTCCTATGTGGCACAATGTTTAGCACGTGTTCTTACAGTTTATGTCAGTCAACAAATGGCTGGCAGGGTAACTGTGACTTTCTTATGTCACATGTTGCAGGTGGTAATGATGCCATCCTCAATGAGGTTTGCCGAACCATGGCTGTATTTTTGGTGGGGATGCATCATGGACCAGGGATGCATTGGGACACCTCCTTGTGGTCCCTCTGGGCAACAACAGTATCGGGGTCTGGATCAGTATGACCTACCAGGGCTGGGAGCCAAGTTTCCATAAAGGGCAATGGCATTATGATCGGAGCCTCCCATGTGGTGGCATAATGACTCTTGGGTATCACTACGGTGTACCCAGGATAAATGCAGGAGAGCACTCCCATGGGGGTAGCTTCGGCTATTTGAGTTGTCTCCATAGAGTACCGATAAGGTGCCGCAAGCCTTCAGGCTCAACACTCTAAAACGGTTTGACTAACCCATGTGGAAGGGTGAGCTCATAGGCCACCCCCAGGGGTGACTCTCTCATGCAGGTTGCCCTGGTCGAAACCTCATGACCAACTGGTGTCGCACTTCCATTAATCATCTGGGATACCCCTCTACCCCTGAACAGGCACCCTTGGTCTCTTGGTCCTAGAGGCTTGTGAGGATTTCATTCACAACAGGACCAATCCACCTAAGTCAAGGTGTGAGGCATCATGCTGAGGGCTGCATGGCACTGGGGTGGTAATTAGCCAGTGTCTTGAACGATCCCCTCGGGGCACCAGGCAGCACCCCATTGTATTTATGTCTTCCACCCGTATGGGGTGCTGCAGGTGGTGACCTTTTAAATCCCCATGTCTCGTGGGACCGAAATGAATAAAGGAACCAAATCAAAAACTGGTTGTAAGGACCTTAAACTGAAGAGGGACCCCCCCTCCAAAGGGATCCCTATGAGAAATGCTTCAGCAGGGGGCTGGACCCGGCTGCAACCAGCGAACCTGCTGTTGAACTTTCAGCCAAAGGCAGGCATGAACCAGTGGTTCAAAACCTACCTGAGGACTCCTCTCTTGGGAGACAGTAGTACTGACATATCACAGCAGGGGGCTAGTACCTCTAGCACACCTGCAGCAGGAGAAGGATTGGGACACCTAGTCTTTGGAGTAGGTGGACCCCGTCTAGCGAAGAAAGCCCTGTCTGGATGCGCTAGATGGAAGTTAAGAAAGGCAAGAGCTGGGGCAAGCAAAGTAGGAACTGGGGACAGTCAGCAACCAGGTAATGCAGGCTTGTCCAAGCGGGAAGAAACCCCCACTGGTACCTTTAATGGCCAAGGTTGGAGGACAATACCCCTACAGAAACGGCCAGAACTCTGAAAAGGCCCAGGGACTCTAAGGGGCAAGGGAATGACAAGGAGGATCTGACCAATATAAAGGTAGCTATCTTCAAGGAAACTTATCCTGAGGATAAGCTTACTGAAGACGACCAGAATTCCATTCTGGAAACACTGAGGGAGGTGTTACATAGGACTCCAAAGGGAGAACTACCACACCTGAAATCCTACAGACTAGTGAGAGGTGCACTTATTTATGCATGCACCGACCAACAGTCTGGTCAATGGCTCACCAAAGCCACTGACAACCACAGGCTGGAATCAGGGCCCAGGCTGAAGGCTACTGATGCCAAAAACCTGACCAAGCCTGTTAAAGTAGCTCTCCAGACTAGGGACAAAGTTGCCCAGAATCAGGAAGAACTGCTGAAATGGACTGCAGACCTCAATCCAGGACTTCATACTGAGAACTGGAGGGTACTCGATAAGCAATCTGAGTTGAAA
Organism: Cryptotermes secundus; assembly: GCF_002891405.2. Taxonomy (NCBI): domain Eukaryota; kingdom Metazoa; phylum Arthropoda; class Insecta; order Blattodea; family Kalotermitidae; genus Cryptotermes; species Cryptotermes secundus. The sequence goes on from NW_019735468.1 coordinate 25,285, forward strand.
GGCCAGAGGCTTATCTTATTCATAGACTGGGACTCTTATACTATTATACAGAGGATTGGTTACAAAATATTCACAGGACTCACAGGGGACTGTTAAGGTGCTGAATGATCCTTCAGTTCAGCATTGGACAGAACCTGTGTCAGATACGGTATCTTCCAACTTTGCCTCTGAGGGGGAGGGGGATGATGTACCCACGTCCTCAGTTGACCGGAAGAGAGTATCTGATGAGGAGACAATCTCTTCTGTCATCAACCCAACCTTACCAGATCAAGGACCTCCCTCAGAGGAAACCAAGTCTGATAAAGGAAAAAGTGCTGTGGAAGAAGGTATGGAAGAGGACACCTTTCCCAGCATTACACAATGAACAACAACACATACATACACACGACATTTACACACAACATTCGATTCATTCAAATTAACCTACACCACAGCAAGGCTGCTACGGCAATTTTAAGTCGACAACTTGCTGAAGGAAAAGTAGACGTAGCACTTATTCAGGAACCTTGGATATATAGGGGCCAAATAAGAGACTTAACGAATTCAGGGGAACAGTTTATTCTGTCATACCTGGAGAAAATGTGAGATCATGCATATATGTTAATAATCATATTGTAACATGTTTGGAATCCAGAAGAGTTACTTCCATGGAAACGCTAGAACAGGCCGTTGCCTAGGAAGTAACAATAGCGATACAGTAATTCTAACAGTGAGCACTGCATAGAGATGAGTTTCCACGGTTACAACAAAGGCTCGTTTGCATAGCAGCGGCCGAGGTTATAAAACAGGGTTGAATGCATTCGAACAGCGAATCTGCCAATAACCGCTGAAGAAGACAGTTTGGTATTAGCCTCCATAGAAGAAGCAAGTCTGGAATTAGTCACCGAAGGAGTCAGCCTCTTGTCTTTCCTTTTGAAAATGATGAAGAAAATAGTGGATAGGCATATCAGGGACAGGGCGTTGAGGACATATCCTCTACACCGAAACCAGCATGCCTACCAAACAGGTAAATCTACTGAAAGCACACTACACAACATGGTAACACACATAGAAAGTGTGATTGAACACAAGGATATTGCCTTAGGAGCATTCCTTGATAAAGAGGGAGCTTTCAATAGCCTCATTTGATATAACCAAACAGGCCGCTGGAAAGCATAGCATGGAGTCTGCAATATGCAGGTGCACCAGTGCTATGCTGGAAAGAAGAACCATAGCTGTTACATTATCAGGAGAAACCCTGGGGGCATCCGTGTCTAGGGGTTGTCCACAGGGGGGCATGCTCTCGCCTCTGCTGTGGGGCCTGGTCGTCAACGATCTCCTGTGGGGACTTAACCTTTATGGGATGGGCCATTTAAATTCTGGTAGTGGCAGCGGGATGGAGTTAATTTAAATGCCCACCATTGTAGAGTAATAAAAATTGTAATCATGTTACTCAAAATGCTGTGATTTCTGCAATTTTTGTGATAAACGATTGAAATAAACACTGCTTTTATCTAGAAAGAATATAGAATCAGATATTGCAATTTACAGATTTTAGAATTTGTAAAAATTGTTACACTGATTCCAAAAAATTTTTTTTTTCCCAATTTTGAGCGTCCGTCCACAAAACTGCAGTCAGTTTCTGCACAAAACGTTTCTGCAGTATAAATGCCTGCTGCTGACATCTTTCCTACTGGTACTGGCTTATCTTCAAAAGGGGATGAAATGTTTATGCTTTTATAGCACTCCAACCTTTCTGTATACAGGAATGAGGTCACCTCCCTCAGAGACTGTCTGTGTATACACGTATCTGCCACACAAGAAGTAGTGTTATGCTTCTTAGAAAGGCCCGCACATGGCCCCTTCTTCTACGTACTTCCAGTCTTATGTACCACATTCTAAATCGGTGACATTTATCAGCTGCCTATTAACTTCAGCTTCTTCGATGCGAAATGGGACCATGGGGGATAGTTGAAATTGCGATGTTTTATAAGTGTTATGATTAGAGAAGGCAAATCGGCAACACTGGCTGACTACCTGCTAATACGAGAATGATGTTGCCTGTGTATGCTTCACGTGGAAAACAGAGTTTACGGACAAAGTGCATGAATTGCGACGTCGGACTCTGCATTCAGTTACATGAAAAATTCAGTTAGATGATGCAGGAGGGAAGACAGTCTACTTATAAAGCTGGTGTCCAAAAATAACGTAGAAAGGTCCGCACATGGCCCCTTTCTTCTACGTGCTTCAGTCTTATGTACCGCATTCTGAATGGTGTGATTTACAAGCAGCCTCTCAATTTCGGCTTTTTCAATGCGAAAATGGGCCATGGTGCATAGTTGAAATTGCGATGTTTTATAAGCGTTACGAATACAGGAGACCACTCGCCATCACTGACCTACTTCCTGCTAATACGAGACTGACATTGCGTGAGTGCCCTTCGCGTGGAAAACAGAGTTAATTACGAACAAAGTGCATGAATTGCGATGTCGGACTCTGCATTCAGTGACATGCAACATTCAGTTAGATGATGCAGGAGGGAAGACAGTCTACTTATAAAGCTGGTGTCCAAAAATAATGTAAGTAGAACAAGAATTTCTATCTTAAAATTAGATTTTAAAACACTGTGCGCACGCGTGGACTGCGCATACCCATATGGTGTCTTTCGGCCACCTCGGCTTTACTTTAAAGGTCTCCATACGGTGTCCTTCAGCTCATAAAGGTTAATGATGATGGGTATTATAGAGTAGGATATGCTGATGACATAGCAATCCTCATAAACGGAAAATTACTTTCAACAGTATCAGAGTGTCTTCAAACAGCTCTGTACATGGTCCAATGATGGTGTGAAAGAACAAGTCTTTCCATCAATCCTAATAAGATGGTAATTATACCGTTTACTAGGAAGAGAAATATAAAGGGCCTTAAGGAACCGACCCTCTTCAATAAGACGATCCAGCTCTCCAGCGATGTCAAGTACCTTGGTCTAGTAGTAGACAAGGGACTGACTTGGAAAAAGCAGCTGGACAAGGTCATCAATAAAGCCTATAAGGTTTTTTGTACATGCAGAAGCATGTTTGTTAAAACTTCGGGACTGCAGCCGCACGTTGTGCACTGGATACACTGCGGTTGTAAGACCCATAATTACATACAGCGCCACAGTATGGTGGCCCAGAGTTAAACTCAGGACAAGCAAGGCAGAACTTAGCAAATTGCAAAGGTTTGCTTGCTTGGGTATCACAGGAGCAATTCGAACATCTCCAACAGCTGCACTGGAGATACTCCTTGGACTCCTCCCACTGCATCTACAGTTGGAGGCAGAGGCCAGGGCAGGAATCTACCATCTCCAGTGCAGTGATCAATGGAAATCTAGATCCGATAGTTTTGGACATGCATACATAACTCAAAACATGAAAAAAAAAACCTATATTACAAATGGGGTCTGACAAAATGATACTGAGACATGTATATGAAAAACCCTTCACAATCAGATTTCCTGACAGGAGTGAATGGGAAGACGGGTCTTGGCCCAAGAGAAAAGGGGGACTGATCTTGTATACAGATGGTTCCAAGATAAATAAGGGCACCGGAGCTGGTGTGTACTGCTATGGCACAAAGCAGAAACTTAGTTTCAGCCTTGGGCAGTACACGACAGTATTCCAGGCAGAAGTATATGCCATTATGGCATGTATTATGGAGAATTTAGATAGGAATTACAGAAATAGGAACATCTACATTCTATCTGACAGCTAGGCTGCACTTAAAGTGCTTGACAAACACCAGATCAACTCAAAATTGGTCTGGGATTGCCACCAAACCCTCATGGAACTGGCCAAACATAACAGGGTACAACTGATATGGGTGCCAGAGCATGAGGCTATTGCTGGAAACGAAACAGCAGACAAATTAGCTAAGATTTGAGCTGCACATCCGTGCATAGAACCTGAACCAGCCTGTGGCATCTCTATAGGAGTTGCTAGAAAGGCAATCAGGGACTGGACAAATATGAAGCACAAGAAATACTGGGGATCCTTGACTGGATTCAGGCAAGCAAAGGGACTCATACGAGGACCCTCTGCTAAAAGAGCGAAGGAACTGTTGAAGTTAAACAGGAACCAGCTACTATGGTTGGTGGGACTACTTACACGACACTGTCACCTTAAAGGACACCTCTTCTAACTGGGACTAAGTGATAGTCCCACTTGTGAGAGGTGTCAAGAAGAAACTGAAACAGCCACACACATCCTGTGTGAATGTGAGGCCTTAGCTTCTTTAAGATTATGTCACTTGGATCAATACTTTATGGACACCCCCACGTACAAAATCCTGTGCTTCATTCGATGCTTAGGATTGCTGAGGGGATAATCAAAAGGGGAAGCACAACAGACCATTGTAGGTCGCGGTGCAAGGGCCGAGAAGGCCCACCCCTTATACATTCATTCAATAAATGGCTCTCATGATATGGAATTCATATAGAATAATTTAGGCTACATGCGATAAAATCTAAGCATCAGTATTTATATAGTAAAGTTGTCCCTGTACTTAACTAATTAAGCACTATGCCAAGAAGACGTATGGGGAGTGGATGTATAGATCCACATTTTCTTGACCTCAGTGCTAGTTGGAGGTGAATTGTCAGCTTCAAATCCCAGCTGCTTTACCCCTGGGGAAAGTGCCCCCAATATCCATTGGATAGAAGGCTAGGTGAACCCCAGAGCTGGTCTGGACACCAAGAAGAGAAAAATCTTGACCCTGCTGGGATTCAAACTCCAGCCCCTTGATCGTCCAGCCCAGCTCCTATCAGTATTTATATATATAAAAAAAAGTAAAGGTATCCCTGTATCAGGCCGTGGAGGCCTATAGGGTTGTGAGATGTTGAGGTTCCAACATTTTCTAGACAATCGGGTCATAAATGGCAGCAAGGTTGTCAGCCCTATGCGCCGGCCGCCCTTTACCCCCAGGAAGATTTCTGGTACTCATTTCTGTTAAGAGGCTGAGTCGACCTCAGGGCCACAGTGTGGCTGGAAGGATCAGGTCAATTGAAAAAAATTCAATGACCTCATCAGGACTTGAACCCACAACCTTCTGGCTCATCACTATTTATATGTGTTCAAAATTAGCCTGATGACTTTTCAGCATTCAAAATGCATTACAGTACTTTTGTTACAAACCTGGATGTGTAGTTGATGTGTCCTCCTCAGCCTGACTGTGGTTCAAGGCAGGATCAATGGCCTCCTTGATTTGACTGTTGGCCCCTTTAGGGTCGAGATCAGTTGCCCAGCTAAAGTGCATTAAGGCTAAGTGCGTGTTGCCTAGTTTTTTATGTACCTTCATAAAAAGAAAAAAAAGTGCAGTTGATTCCAAATACACATAAGGAGTAAGTGAACAGAGTTCATCTGGACTACAATAATACAATGACTATATTATACTAGTTTAGATGTTTGAACAACTGAAATGTCTAATGCAGTAATCTTTTTATTACAGGAAAGTATTACCTCAAAATGACTGATATTCTACTTACTTTTCCTGTTAAGTAATAAACTAATGACTCTTTGGGAACAATTTCTTTCAGCTCTTCCAGTTCTTTAAGTGCCTCTGCATGTCTGCCTGCTGCGAAGTATATAGATGCACGATGGAACTTGCATAGTGGATTCTTGGGATCATTAGCAATTGCATTATTCAGGGTCTGCAATGCCTTTTCTGTTTTCTGTAATGCATGCTGAACCTAGCAATTAAAAAAACAATATCACAAACATCTATACTTCTTATATTTTGCTGACAAGGATGGAGATTATGAAACAAGGAAAAAGGTGAACATTACAACCCAGACACTCCCTGAAATCCCATAATTATATTCTTAGCCATGCCTTAGGACCTCCAACAAAATCTTGTCTCTTATGAGAGGACACACTTCAGCATTTGTTCTTGTAATTTAATTTAAATAACTACAAACTTACCACTCCTATGTGACATAGAAGAACTGAGCTTTGGGTGTTAATAGAAAGAGCCCGTTTGAAATGTATTTCAGCCAGTAAATATCGCTCCTGCTTTGAATAAATAGTTCCAATACCATACCTATAAGAAAAATAAAATTCCAAATTGTTTGTCAAATTTTTCTGAAGCCACATCATGCTGATATTAACAAGTAAAATTATCTAACCACATACAGCATATTGCCACTTTATACAGACCAATGGTGGGGAGTAGAAACACAAATAATGAATAATGATCATAACACATGCTGGACTGCAAATCTCTCTCTCTTATACCTGTGAACATGCAGGCACACACATACAAAAGCAGCTACAAAAATATTCTGTACACTGAGCAGGTTATAAACAGGAAAGAAGAAACAAAATGTGTCAATGAAACACAAAGTGAATAATCTGTATACAAATAACTGGGAACGTACTGCATTCAGTTACATGTTTGGAATATTTTTTTAAACTTTACTTTTATATGGAAAAGCTATATAATTCAAGTAAGTAAAGTAAAGTAAAGGTATCCCTGTAACAGGCCGTGGAGGCCCATAGGGTTCTGAGATTAGTTAATGGCTGAAACATGTAGCGTAACCATAGCTGGGCGTTTTCCTTGATTTTTTTCTGTTTGTTGTGTTGTGATGGTCAATAAAGAGTTGTGGGTTGTGAAATGTTGAGGTTCCCACATTTTCTAGACAATCAGCTCATAGACAGCAGTAAGGCTGTCAGCCTTACGTGCCGGCCACCCTTTACCCACAAGAACATTTCAAGAATATTCCTGGTACTCATTTCCGTTAGGGTCTGAGTCGACCCCAGGACCATAATGCGGCTGGAAGGATTAGGTAAATTGAAAACAATTCAATGACCTCATTGGGATTTGGTCCCGTGACCTTCTGGCTTGTAGCATAGTGCCTCAACCAACTACGCTACCATGCGCCCCTTATCATTCAAGTAATTTATGTAATTAAAGAACACAGATGAAATTAACTATAGCAAATCATTATGTGTATGTACCACAAAATGTACAGGGCTGGATAAATAATGGAAACACTGCAGCTACTGTACACATTTCTTTATTCATATGGTGGTGGACCACCTTCTGCCTTCAGTACAGCTGCAATCATTGGAATGGACTTGTACAAGTTTTGAACACACTCTAGCAGAATTTTATACCATTCTTCTTGAAGAACGTGTTCAAGTTGCTTTAGAGATGTTGAAGGTGGGAATCTGTTCCTCGGTCTAGTCTCCAAAACTGGCCAGAGTTGTTCAGTGATGTTCAAATCTGGTGATTGTGCTGATCCTGGAAGACATTGATGTTCACCTTCATGCTTCTCAAACCACAGTTCCTGCTGTGTGAATGGAGGCATTGTCTTCTTGGGAAACTGCCTCATTGTTCGGAAATAACAACTGGATCATGGGATGCACCTGATTACCCAACCTACCTACATACTCCCTTGGAGTAATTTGGCCATGATGGCTGATTTTTGTAAACAATCCTCCTCAATGTACGATGATCTCTTTCTGTCATTGCTAATCTTCACCCACTGTTTCTCTTTCTCTGATGTTGTCTTCCCATTATTCATGTATGCCAACATAACCTTAGAAACTGCTGCTCTCGATATACCTAATAACATGGCGGTCTTTGTCACAGATAGTCCAGCTAAACACTCACCAACAATCTGTCCTCTTCCAAAATCGGACAAGTCTCCAATATTCTTATTCTTTCGCATACACTGTCAGTCAACACGACTGATAATGCACTGACACAAGCATTATAGAGCGTAATAGAGAACATTCAGTGTTGCCAACTGAAGTTCTTTCAATGTAAACATACAAACAAATTTTATTATTCAATTTCTTAGTGTTTCCATTATTTTGTCCACCCCCTGTATGTTCCAATTGTAAAAACAAAGCCCCATATTATGAAATATGGGCGGTAGAGGGCCAGTCTCCTGGCATTCTAGGCTTCAGTAATAGACAGAGGTAATTAGCTTCACTCTCTAATCACTTTAGCCCCAGTCTCCACAATCTCACTAAGACTTTTATGTTATTTGGTCTTCTTTTCATCATGATCCACTGTGTTGAGAGAGAGAACCTTCTACAGCACATGTATCATCACTCACCAGGCATTGTAGTGTCTTGCATCTATCCTCACTGCACTTCTAAAACAGCTCATTGCTTTGTCCAGCTCTTCTGTCGTGACATATTCATGCCCCAAGAGGGTGTATGCATATACAAATGTAGGATCCACCTGAAATGCCAATCAATAAAAGTAAATACCAAGACTTATAATCATATTGTAACCTCTGAGGCATAACAGACAACTTCCATATTCCCATTCATGTGGTACAACACCTTCAATTATGTCCATGATTTATTCTGACCGTCTTACAGTGCATACATTTATTCACCTTACTCTTCTCTCTTGCACTACATGTTTCAGCACTAAAGTGCCATCTTCAGGTGCTTTTCAAAGTATGTCGAACTACTGCATTGCATACCCTGTTGTCTTTATACTAAAATAACTAAAATATATATTCGTCATATATATTGCTAAATTTTAAATATTAAAAATGTTAAGATGGTCAGAATAAATCAGTGCAACAGGAGGCTAAACTATAACCTTCAATTATGGTCAAATTAAAACATCTTCTGCTGGTGTCAAAAATTAATGTTTTAAATATCCTGATCTGTATTTTAGTCCTTTGTCTATATACCTGTACAGCCCTCTGGAAGAACTTGATGGCAGTATCGTGCTCCTTCTGGAGACTGAAGCAGTTTCCTGTGGCACACCAAGCAGCAGGAGACAAACGATCCTGTGCCACAAGGTCCTGTGCCAGAGTAGACAATGTCACTTCTTTCTGCAGTTGCCACAGTGCTGTGCTGTACAGTTCCATCAGCTGCAATCTATAGGGTTCCCGCTCCCGCACCTCACTGAAGTATCTATCCAGAAAACAATAATTTATCTTACTGAACCCTAATAACAAGGCAGAATTCAAAAGTTACCAGAGATAAAGCAGCTCTACACAGATAACAACAGAAGCTGTGGTATGTAAGGTTTCCAAATGCGTGATGTGAAGTATCTCTCCACAAAATAACAGTTCATTTTACTGAGAAAGCCCACTGTATCTGAGCCACAGCTTCTCTACAATGTTTCTAAATTCATAGTATGAACTGTATAGAAAACAACTGAACTAAATTTTGATGAAAAGATGCTCAGTCAGTAAAGTGAGTGGTTATAAGCTGGACAACCAGGGTACAATTTCCAGCAGGGTTAGGGACTTTCCTCATCTTAAGTCAGGGCTCTACCAAATGAGTATGGGTGTTCCTTCTAAGTGACTGAAGTGGCTAGAGGATAAAGCTGAACACTAATCTCTATCTAGTGCCAGTGTTGATGATCACAGTGGCCATGTGGTCTAAGGCATTCTAAGGAATTCCACTCAAGGCATGGATGTCTGTATTTACTTTAGGTAGTGGCCTAGCGATGGGCTGACCCCCTGCCCAAGGAGTCCTACTGACTGTCTAAAATTAAAACACTGAAGTGAAATGAAGCATTTCATGGATTCCCTATGCTCCAAGTGGGGGTGGGGTGGGGGGAAGGATGAGGAGAAGTGCCAAGGTTAAGAATGTCTCTTCTATGTCCATATGATTTGATACTTGAGCACAGAGGAAACTTTATCACTCAGTGGTAAGGTGTTCTCTGGTCTGGAACAGAGAGTATCACAATACATTCATATAATGCAGCATCCCTCATTCCTGCTTGTCTATACATTTAAGATAAAAATTTATTGTTAAGGAAGCTGATCAATAGCATAGATATTATATTGCAGAGTTACAGAAATTCATATTATTTCATTAAAAATTGTGGTACAAAAAGACATTTTTGATGAATCTGATAATGGCCAACTTAAGCACCACATACAGTACAAGCTAGCAGGTCACCACCATAATCATCTGAAACATTTCGGAGAAGAAAAATGCAGATGAACGGGCAAGATATAACAATATTATGGTTCATATACAAGATTTTGTTCAAATGAGGTGGGGCATATTTAAGGTAACTTGTCATACCAGTTATGGCTTCAAGTTGGCATAGATCTCCAGTTACCTGACAGCCTGCTGGTAATCTGTCAACTCGTAATAGGCCTTCCCGAGCAGTGAGAGGACCCAACCTGTGCTGTAATGCTGTGGTGGGAGATTGTTTAGGCAGTCTATGGCTTTCCGGCAATTGAACTGAGATAAATGAAGGTACGCAGTGCCCAATTCCCGAAGTAAGGCCATCAACCCTTCTGCAAGAGAACCAAAAACTCTGAGGTGCAAACAATGATATCATGTAACGGTGGATTATTTTACATTCCTGACCTGAAAATTTATTACACTTATCATCCACCCTTCACAGTGGAAAATTGTAAGAAAAAATTACTTTCTTACCTGTCCATACAAGTTTTTGATATAACTTGCCAACAAGAAGAGAACTGAGAAGAAAGCAGTCTTCTGGGATTTGGCACCGTGTATATGTAGTGTTAACCGATGTTTCGGAGGAACGTATCGCAGACCGGTCTGCTTTTACCGGTTCTCACGGTCTCTCCGCTTGCAGAATTCTTATATTTTTTCTTCTACCCTGAAGATGGAGGCGATACGTTCCTCCGAAACATCGGTTAACACCACATATACACGGTGCCAAATCCCAGAAGACTGCTTTCTTCATAGTCACCGCCGTGAAAGCCTCAAATCTTACAAGAAGAGAACTGTTTTCTTTCATCTCTCAATCTCTTTTAGGTTACAATTCCACAGAATGTTTTAATCCAGCCTTGCACAATGGCCATAGAAATACCATTCCACACAATTATTAGTTTCTCTGGCATAACTAATAATCATTAATTTACTATTTTCATCATATACCATTCACAAGCATGAAGGAATCAGAATACCAAGCGTCCCTCTTGCTTCCAGTCTCCGATGATTGCATCACTAGAACACCTCTCTCAGGACAACTGCAAAGTTGGCATTAAATTTGCTAAATACTACTGAAACCTATCCAACTAGTCCTGGGCAGGCAGTAAGTTGGTTACTAACCTGAAGACTGTTTCTGCATCTGCAGTGCTTGCATTATTGGATTAAGCACTGAACCACCATTATTACTAATGATCTTCAAGTCTGATGAAGTTATAGTTTCAGTTTTCTCCTTTTCACTTCGATTTCTCTCATTCAATTCACTGAAGCTCGTTTTGTTTCGATTTGCCTTGGAGATGCGAGATTTAGTTTTACCAGAAGGTGACTTTGGTGTTACAAATTTATTCCTATTTGGACTTTTGTTATTTTCCTGCAATAAACAAAACACAATCATCTACAGAACAAATAATTTCCCAAATTCCAATTTTGAACAAGTCAGTTCTTATAATTGTCTGTAACTCAGGAAGTCTTATGAAGGAGAAATACGGTAAAACTTGGTTACAGCAACATCGGTTTCTGCGACACCTTGTCTATTGCGTCAAATATTCAATGGTACGAACTAATTCCTCATAAAGCAACTGTTTTTATACCTTGCTTAGTACGACATGCACAAATGCATCAACCTCGTATGTAACGTCATTTACATTCCTGAATTTNGTAGCGAAAACATGGCAATGAAAAGGAAAGTTTTAAGCATTGAAGAGAAAGTTAAAGTGATTCGTGAAATATTGTGTTTATTGTCAGTGAAAAGCGCTGTAATATGTCTTTGATATTACACATTTGGGCAATTCCACGTTAATGTTACGTTAGTCTGTACTTAACTATGTATTTCACTAAAAAATGCAACATTTTAACTCTGTTTTTGGTAGATTTTTACGTGACTAACATAAGGCTACTGTGGAAGTGCCCATTTCGGTTACAACGACATTTGTTTATAACGACACTATTTTTAGGTCCCTTTGATGACGTTATAACCAAGTTCTACTGTATATTCTAATATAAAAGTCAATTACATTTATAAAAACTGTCAGTTATCACAGACCAGATGCTCACACCATAACTTGTGTCAATAATCACAAGAAATTAAATTCACAAAGCATTTGGTTCACTATACTGATATCAAGAATAATGATAATAATTAATGCAGCATAAGAATTGATAACAGCAATTGACATCAGTGAAATGAAAGTCCAAAATGTTATGATCATAGCTACCTTCTCAACAATAACCTAAAGGATGAAACACTAACCTTTACAGAGTAGCTGTTGCTAAAGAGCCGGGAGCTTCTCCGAACTGACCCAGGTTGGAGAGGAGCCTGCGGTGTTGTGGGACTTGGTGTTGGTACAATGTTTGATGTGTTGCTAGTGTTACTAGTCTGGCTGAATACTGGCTTGCTCTGTTGCAGAGGTGTTTCCTTACGACTAATCAATTGCTACAGGCAAAATAATTGGAGTATTATTATTTACATATTTTTGCTGAAAATATGTATAATTTGTGAGCTGTCAAATAATATGCTGGTATACTAGCTGTTCCCATAACTCTGTACCCCCTCCCCCAAAAATCATGATTTTCCCCCAGGAATATCTTTCACCCATTCACCTTCATTTTTTAAATCAATTAACCTGGCTCATGTTCATGCCACTCAATTTTCTCATGATGTTTAATAAATACTTCCCCTTCTAAAAGAAAGCCAGCTTAACAAGACATCTCAGCTATGTACAACAATCATTCTGGTTGATTTTCTGTCTCTCTCTCTCTTTGTGCATGTGCATTTATATGTATATTCTTGAACTACATTGAAAATTACCACTACAATTTTTTGTAACTTTTATTTCCATAAATAAACATGTTGTTACTAATATTATTTTGTCAGGAATAACCCTTGAAAGATTTATAGTCACGGCAAGGGATTCATGAATCACTGTTTGAGGAAGACTGTGGAATAAAATTTCAATCACAGAACCGGTAATTATATATACATACTTCTGACTTCTGTCATAATATATCAGTTCATTTTGCAATGCATACATTGTACTATGAATATTTCAAAGCACAGAGGAACCCTGATTTAAGAGTCCCCTATCATATTCTACAATTACTCCTAAGTTTATAGTTTACTATTGCAGTTTGTGGAACAACATACACCAAGGTCGTGGTGAAAAATGTGAAAATAATGAGCCACAAAATTTGATCATCTCATGTAGCATCTATTCCATACTTGTACTATTTGAAATGAAAACAAGTGGTGAAAAGTTCTCTTATATTTGTCAGGGCCATTATTCAACTTCAAAGCAATAGTTTCACTGGATGGCATGTAGGAGGTGGTGATTATTCAACTAATCTAACTCCACATAGCAGTTCTCCTTGAGATGCTACCAGTCACTCTGAAATTCCTCCTATTTTATGGAATCTGAGGGTTCACTACCATGTTCGCAAGCTCCTGTAACTGATCCCTCTCCTCAGGCAAATGTCATACACCTAGATATGTGAAGTGGCCTCCTCCTTTCAAGATTACTGATTAAAAAAAAAATTGTATGCATTTCTAATCTCTCCATTCAATTTACATGTCCTGCCTACCTCGTTCTCATGCAAATTATGAAGATTCTAACATACAATTCTTTCCAGCCACCTGCTACTTCCTCCTCTATGAAAAGCTGCTGCATATCCTCAAGACCTAACATTTCAGCATATTCTTCTAGCCTTTGTTCTACCTATCCATCCAACAATCTAATCCACAAATCCATACATCTAGCAGTACAGTTTCAAGATTTTACAAGGCTAATAGCAAAATCCACAATCTGATATGATCCTGAGCCAGTTTTACCACCTCACAACACATTTCCATGAAATCCATTTGATGTTAACTTCCTCAGATTTTCAGATGGTGTTTTCAAACATGTTTCCCCACCAAAATCCAGTATGTACAGTCAACTCTCGATTATCCGAGATAATGGTGGGCATGGAAATCACGATTAATCGAAAACCCGGTTAAGACAAACGTTATTAAAAGTAGTACTGTAATACTGTACCTTCATAATACTATAGGCCTACCTGTATTTAAATTTACTCAACCTCATTTTTATGTCGTCTCACAGCCTATTTAATACCTTTTTTTACATTATACTGAAGTGTGATTTAGTTATTTCAATCACAGTGTTCAACAACATCCAACACTTGAATATTATTTCAATCACAGTGTTCAACAACATCCAACACTTTTTACGAATATTCACACTTAACACTTAAAAAAAATTAATATTGTCGTTTGCTTTTTTGCGGCATTTTCCTTTTTACGGATATCCGTACGAAGCCTATGTAATGTTAGCTTGTCACTTAATAAACTGTTCTCTTCACTCTCAAGATAGTCTAGTAAGGATTCCAAATGATTAAGAGCAGCACCATGTGATATTTTCTTACTAACAGCACTGGCCACCTCTTCCTCATTCTCACTTTCTTCCTGCTCTTCTGGCTGCACCCCCACTGAACTTACGGTTTTGTCACTGCTTCACATTTCGAAGCCCGGCTCACGCGAGTTTCTGTTGAATACTTAACACAACACACTTCCTTTTACACCCTGACATTTTGCTAACGCACTTGAAGATCAATACAAAGAGACCCACTGGGGCAGTGTATCTGTCCTTGAAACTTTCCACAAATTCTTGCATTCTAGAACATTGTGTTAGCATAATGGGACCAAAGAATGCAGAGCTCGGTTCACACTAGTGTGAAAATAGTGTTACAACTCACCATGTGAAACAAAAGTGAATGAATATTAAACAACATATAAGCCTCAAAAAAGCCTCAGTAGCCCCGGTTAAGCATCAAACCGGTTAATCCGCCTCCCGATAATCGAGAGTTGACTGTATTTCTTGTCTCATCTATCTGAGCTAAATAACCAGATAAGTTCAATCTTCTTTATTACACTATCCCAGAATTATACGTGACAAGTACAAATCACAAGTTTCTTGTTGTGTAAAACAAACCTCTCTACATCTAATTTTTATAAAACACCCCCACGCAAGGTTTTTCTTTATATAACACACAAGAAGGTTGTCCCTAGGCAAATATTAAACAGGGTTCCACAATACAGAACTTCAGAAAAAATACAGTGGATAAGATTTTGGGAACTGGAAACTAGCTATGGGGTCGGCTCAGTCACACGTACCCCTACATGTGCGCGTAGACTGCTCACCCGCTTAGCGAGACTCTTCTGGTCATTGGCCTCAGTCAATGTTGTCGATGGCACAAGCGTGGGTGATAGGTATGCCATTTGGAGAGAGTCACAGTAACTAGGACTATCCAATGGCTGAACTCCAAAACTATGTAACATAAACAAATTATTGATGAAGAAAATAAGTTGGGCCAATCACAAATATGACAATGTGACAGATAAAATAGAGCATAAACATTATTCTGAACAGCAACAAGCATAAACATAATGCTTGAATCTCATTATCCATACCTTGGTGTCACAGGACTAATACCGCCAGAAAATATACTACGGAAACGAACAGATTTCCCCCTTGTAGAAGGCAGAGGAGCAATGCCGGAATGACCAGCATTCAAGGGATTGGCTAAAGAACTCTCTTCTGGAGTGAACACCCGAACACTTGGTGGCGCTGTGTTAAAGCAGTTGAGCAGTTGGATTGGTGTGCTGTCAAGAAAACATATAAATTTTTATATTTGCAGCTGCCGTCAACTGCTGATGATGGCATTGTGGTGATACCCAACACACATGCCTAGAAATACTGAGGTGTTAAATTTTAAAACTCATCAGTGTATCCTGTCTTGTAATAGTTCAATTAAGCTCACATTTTCATAATCTATAACTCCAGGATTCATTTGAACATAATTTCCACTTCTGTGCAACATGGTTTCCTCTCACGATGTTTTCTAATCAAAATTTTGAATGAAGAAAGCAGTCTTCTGGGATGTGGCACCATGTAGATGTGAAGTTAACCGACGTTTCGGAGGAACGTATCGCCTCCATCTTCAGGGTAGAAGGAACAATAAGAAAATCTGCAAGCTATGTGAGAGCAGTGAAGGAAGGGTGGGGCAAGTCTACATGGGAAATCAATGGAGTGGGAGGGGGGAAGAGGTTGGGACAGAAGCAGGGTTTTGTATATGGTACTGTGTCGGGGGAGAGAAAGGCAAGGTTAAAGGGAGGGCACTAACCCTTAAGCTGGGGGGGTTGCTATGTTAGTGGGTCATAGCCTGTGTAGCCTTGTGGATCTGGTGTCATGTCCCAGGGGGTTTTTAGGGAACAGATGAGAGGCTTCCATGACTTTCTGAGACAAAATCCCACCTCTCTGTTCATATTGTTGGGATGGAGTTCAAACTCAATGGCTTCCCTAATGATGCGATCCATATATCAGGTCTTGGTGACAAGGATGGAGGTATTCTGAAGCTGAATGCAGTGTCCCAAATCGATGCTGTGTTCAGCTACAGCTGACTTGTCCGGATGTTCAAAATGGATGTGCCGCTGATGCTCCTTCAACCTCATGTCCACGGAGCGGCCCGCCTGCCCAATATAGATCTTGCCGCACTTGCATGGGATACTGTGTACACCCGGTGTCCTTAGTCCCAGGCTATCTTTGACCAGCCAGAGGAAACTGGATAATTTCTTTGGAGGCAGACCCACTGATTTGATGTTGTGCCGGGACAGCACTCTGCTGATACGGTTGAATATGGGTAGTCCCGACACAGGGAAGGAAGGCGACTGAGCCCGGTTTATCTTCAGGCCGGCTCATGTTGGGCTGACAGTTGACAATATCATATACAAAATCCTGCTTCTGTCCCAGCCCCTTCCCCCCTCCCACGCCACTGATTTCCCATGTAGACTTGTCCCACCATTCCTTCACTGCTCTCACATAGCTGTGTTTATTTCCAACACCAGTCTGCTTGTACTGGTTCTCACGGTCTCTTTGCTTGCAGATTTTCTTATTTTTCCTTCTACCCTGAAGATGGAGGTGATACATTCCTCTGAAACGTCGGTTAACACCACATCTACACAGTGCCACATCCCAGAAGACTGCTTTCTTCATAGTCACTGCCGTGAAAACCTCAAATCTTACAAAATTTTGAATGATTCTTGTTTCCTCCATGTATAAAATCTTGAGGAAACAACAACAGGCCTCCAATACAAGGAATGGAATGGAACCCAAGATGCAAATTGGCACTACAATGATGATTACTATCTCAGTGATTCTGACTGATGTTATACAATTCCTAATCATCCATGTGGAACATTAATTTTATTTACCCATGTAATTCTGGCACTGTCATCTGGGTGGCTTGTCACCACAGCATGACACACCTCCTGGTTGAAGATGAAGAATAGTTCCAAATAATATACAAGTGCAAGGGTACCCAAAATATTGTTACAAAATAATAAAGAAATGCATTTCCTACAGTGTTGCACATGGTATTTTGCTGAAATTGAGCATGGCTAGAATAGTAGGAAGTTTTGTGTGAGACATGTTGACAGATGAGGAATGGTGGGAACCATAAAAGGCATTCATGGTTCAATCATGAAAACATCTAGGGTTCCAAATAAAGAAAGAAAGAAAACTAGGGCCAGGAGCATTTTGGCTTCAGAAATGACAGGTTTCGACTTTATACACCGTAAGTAGCTTGACGCACCATTTGCAGTCACAATTTGTCATCTTGTATATCAATTTGTCTCCATTTTATTGTAGCTTTGATATTATTTGTCATAAAAGTTTAATAAGCTTCAAACATACTAGATACACATTGATTACTGGACAATGTGATATGCCTGGGTTTGCAGCGAATGGACTTTGTGGCACTTCGTGGCCAGAAGCTGCATTCTTGCATGCATGCAGATCATATCTTCAGAACCACAGCATAACTGACTCAGTATTCAAACATAAGCTCATTCTGTGAAGGTAAGTCTACTCCTGCTTTCAGCCCAGAGCCTGAATAAAAAAAAATCGGCAATAATACTCCGTTCAAGATTGTATCATCCCTGCAGGAGCAATTCTGATGGATCCCGGTCTTCACACCATAAAATATGCAGACAATCTAATATGTTTGGTTACTTCATCATCAGACCAAACAGTCATTTCTTTAGGGTGCTATTTTGTCTTCGAACTATGAACTCTAAACATGTGGCTTGTATATGTAGACATACATTCACAATGCAAGAATGTGATGTTTTCACTTTACAGTTGTGTAAAAGAATGATGAATAAGTGCAATTATGTGACATCTGTTTGATGTAAAGTGGAGTAGGGCTGCACCATTATGATGGTACTGAACTTACAAAACCACAAACTGATAATGGTTTTTGTGTAAACTCTGAAAGCAGTGATGTACTTTACACTGCTCAGCATCTGATACCGGCACATATCTAAGTAATACAACTTTGGAAACGTACGGCTTAAGCTTTTAAGCATATATCTCAAGATTCATTCTCTGTATCCATCTGGAATCATATCGCTATGGTATGGTAATAATAACAAAATACTGAGACTGTACCTGCTAATGGTGTTCAAAACTGTTGCTTCATTGGTATTTGCACTGCTGTTAGTGATGCTACTGCAGCTACTGTGTTCACAACTATTAACAAAATTCACCACTGGATTGTTTCCATGACACATTGAGAAGTTCTCTAAGTGTGACACTTGGAATGTCCGTAAAGGATCTGGTTTCTCACCACGGTTACATAGTTCCTCAAATGAATGCCACAGGAAAGGATTTAACTTCAGAGATTGCACATATGCTTCTGCTGCCTTGCTGCGCCTCTCAGTTTGTGAGCAGATGCGAGCAAGGATCTGTAGTGCGAAGCATGCCTGATCACCAAATTCAGACACAAGCTCATCAAAGCTTTTTGATCGAGCCGTGTCACCACCCGTAAGAACTGACTCAGCTTCACTCAACCTATGAACAGAAATAATGCAATCTATGGAGAAAGAGAAGGAAACGTTACATAAATTCTACTGGTTAAGACTTTTAACACTTTCACTTACAATAGCTCTGCTGTTAGGAACCTGTCAAACAGCCACTTTTCAGAGTGCACCAGTTGTTTGAAGTATTTCACAGTAAAGGAATGAATGGTATACAATCTACTCACATTCAAGGAATGTTAGAAAAGTGATAGATGCACCATTTAACAACAGAGGACAAAACTGTACTCAATGTACATTCTGAAAGAGAAATATTGTTTTTTTGTCATGGTGTGTTACTATTTGGAATGCCTCTGTGGTCTAGTGGTCAGAGTTCCTGGCTACAAATCCAGAGGTCCCGGGTTCGATTCCCAGCGCCACCAAATTTTCTGAGGAGTGGGTCTGGGGCAGGGTCCACTCAGCCTTGTGAGAATAAATGAGGGCTATTTCAAGGAAATAGCTGCTCTGGTCTAGAAAACAGAGATTAACGGCCGTGGAGATCCATTGCACAGACCATGAGACACCCTCTATCCACAAAAGTTGTAACTAACTTCACTGACAAGCAGCAGTCACCTGGTTGGTACAGTTCCTTTGTGGACTACAAGCCATGGAGTTTGTTTTTGTTTGTTTTTTGTGTTACTATCTGACCTTAGTCAGATATGAGTCTGGTCATAGCACAGGTAAATGATCAATGAGAGAAAATGTTATGGCAAGAAGGTAAAGTTGTCTCTGTGCTTAATTAACCACCACACCTCTGAGATGTATGGGGGGGGGGGTTGTCTGCATATATTAAAACTTGACACCAGCTGAGAGCTGTCAGCTTCACATTTGGCCATTCTGCCTTCAAGAAAGGAGCCACGGACAGGAGGCTGCGTGGGTCCCAGAACATCTGGATGCTGCGGCAAAAAGAAAAAATATCTGTCCCTGCCAGGAATCTAATCCCAGTCATCCAGCTCATAGCCAATCAATATAGTGACACATAATTCAGCTCAAACTGCAATGGATTAAGTAACTGAGACACTACCAAGCTTGAACCCCTTAACTGGTGTCACTGCATATGTGTACATGGAAGTGAGCATAAAACAGTAAGCATGTACATCTTACATTTGTTTGGCCTTAAGACATAGGTCACATACCAATATCTTTGGACATCTGGATAAATTAATTTAAAACTCCACACTTCTTAAAACATCTGGTTATGAAACAAATAAAACAAAAGAAGCAATCAGTACTTACAGCAGCCATGGTGACATGAAGGAACCAGAACTTAACACTGATAGAGTTTGCAAAATTACCAATTTGGAATTATATCATAAAGAGAACAACCCCGAAGAATTACATCAGAGATGTGACACATGCAGCCTGTAGCACTCTGGTACTTCTCTCATAGGTACAAAAAAATTCTGTAATTCTTGTGCTGAAATTACATATTTTAGCATATCTGCAGAAACTTACGGGTTGTCATATCTTCCAAAAATATAATTTCATTGCCTTGGAAACCTTCTCTTGTGTATGTTTGTAGAGCCATACAAAGTTCCACATAAATAGTCTAAGGTGGGCAGTGTTTGACATGACGTTTGCTGGTATGTCAATTACATGGAAACCAAATGCAAAACTAATCTCAGTTGGTTACAATCCAATTATACTAATGCCCATTAGACTTATGCTCCAAATTTTTGGACTTACAACTCAAAAGAAAATTTCAGACCCTGGACAGCTTCTCTAGAAAGCTCAAGAGCACAGCAACCACTCTTTTGCTATCCTCTGTCAAGACGAGTCTCTTCCAAAATCTTCCATAACCAGAGCTCTCCTATCCGAATTCAGTGATGTGCTGTGTATGTTGGATTTTCATAAAACATTAATTTAGTTGTCTGCAAAGTTTGTAAATGGTTTGGTAGCTCAAATAATAACTCTTAACAGTCCATAATGTAATGCTCTGGTGGCATGAACTGTACTTTTTCACAATCCATGGTAAAATACCAATTAATGTATTTCTGACACTTTTAATAGTAGAAATGTTATCTGATGTCCTTTCATATATTTCATAATTAAAAACAATAGAATGATTGCATAATTTGGGTTAAATTACTGAAAATGGGTATGAGACTTACTCTCAAGGTACATAAGCCTAGACATTCCATGCTACAATGAACTTGACTATGACTCATTTTGGGAAATGCATTAAGCTGCTAGTCTGAGGTATGACTGTTCTATCAAGCTGTCTGCGCAGCAACTTTTGAAATTCGTAGAATGCATATTTAGGAAAACTCTAGTTCCAAAGTTCTATAATGTGTAAGAGTGGATCACATGATTGATTTTCTGTGGAAACCATAGATAGAAGTGGCAACTGTTACATTTTATTGTTCAATTGTCACTGGGCATTCACTACTTAGTTTAAATGTTAAACAGTATAAATTAATCAGCTGCAAGCAACTTATCACATACCATAATATGGAAAATATTGTATTCTGTCAATCTCTTCTTCTCCTCCTACTCTGATGCAAATTATAAAACTGGCCCAAGGCACATACAATTCTGACAGGCATGAATTACATATGTAGATAAGCTGTGGGCCGAAACTGATTACTTTTGTTTGAAGGTTTACAAACCAGAAATTTAAAACTTGGAGGTGTGCTTACTTCTGCAGATCCAGACAGCACCTGGCCAGGAGGTATCTGCACTGTGGTGAACTGGTGCCCTTGTTGCGCAGAATGGAATAAGCTTGCCCTGGCTTTCCTGACCGGTAGTAGCAGGTGGCAAGTAAGAACAATGCATCATCTGAGTCCACTAAAAATTGAAAACGCAGAAAAGCACAGTTACGAGATAATCTAAGTACACTATGATCAGTCTGGCAAATTATAAGTTAACTTATCTCAGTCTGAATCCAGGTTTACACAGTCAGAAGCCAATGCCTAATTGCCTGAGCTATAGCATGGTTTCTAGCAGATTATAACTCTGCTAATGATACTGAAATTGTAATAGAAAACTAAAGACTGAAAATAACTTAAATATTCATTCCTGAAATACTATTCATAATTCAAAGTAACATACACAAGAGAGTGATGACTGTGAATTGTGTAAAACTGAGAAGACTGGGACAAGCATGCAATGTAGCACACATGGATGAAACACAAAAGGCATATCAAATCTGTGTTGGGAACAACAGACTGGTTCACACACTTTCACACAACTGTCAATACACATTACAACTTCTCATCGATATCACCCAAACAAATCACTGAACAGCTAGCATGAAGTATGATTATGCAGCATGTACCAGCCCACTCATAAATCCCAAGCCTCATGTTATAACTGCTACTGTATTTGATAACGCAAACAGTCGATGTCTTGATTGTATTTCCTGTGTCAAAGTGTCATGTGAGAGTTTCTCACTGAAGCAATAAATGTTCATGCACAGGTATGACACCTATGCGACTGTAAATTTCAGGAAATAACTACCCATATAATTGCAAATAAATTATGACAGAAAGGGCCACTACTGAATTAAAAAAAAAAAAAAAATTCAATGCTCACTAAAGAGAAATTCGATTAAATCAGTGCTAGGCTTGAACATTCCCCTTGAAATTCGTTAGGTGCTTTGCACAGGGGACCAGGGTTTAAGCTTTCAGATTTCAAGTCTGTTCGGTTTCTGTGATGGAACTTCCATGCATGAATGCGAACATTTTACAGAAGCTGAGGAAAATGTGCATAACAACAGAAACCACTTCCAGCATCTGCAATGATCTGAGTGAGTCTTGTTTGTGATTTGTTGACATATGGGCTTCAAAAATGAGCCACAGGTATGAATATGTACAAAAAAAAAAACAGCTGCCACAAGGAGCTTTTCACTCTTCCACTCGACTGGCGAAAAAATCTGTGGAAGAGTTACTTGAAGGATGATAACATAAATCTTGTGTCAAGCCATGGAAAAAGATAAACATATTGCATGATGACTGCTTGCTATAACATATAATTTGCTGAAAGAAGAGTTTCAATTAGTGTTCATTTAAAAACGGGGACCATAACCAATAAAATAACGGGATACAATGGCATGTACATCTGAAACATATCTAATTACACTTGCTTTGGTTTTTTGTTTTATTTTTGGTACAGGATTTATGGTAATATAATGACATTATGAGCCAACAAATCCACAACCATTATGACATATCCTAATAATTAGTTTATGTAATAATAATAATCTGTGGGTGTTACAGGCCATGCTGAACCTTGACCTCTGTTTTACAGTTTCTTAACCATATGGACAGTCAACAGGACTCCTTGGGTGGGGGATCAGCCTGCTACAAGGCCGCTACCTACACTTTGAACAGAAATACAGACTACAGATAGTAGAGTATTTGTCCAGCATAACGATTCCAAAAACACTTATCTACTAAGGTGCATTTTCTTGGGAACTGAAGGGCATAAACTATTACATGCCTGTTGTTATAAATATGCAAAGCACAGTTAAGAAGTGAAAAGGATTTAAATGGCTTAGAAGCGGAACAAATCATGGGCATCTCTGGACACAGTAATTAACAATAAGGTCCATAAAAGAACAAAATTTTTTACTGGACTAGTAATTGTCAACTTTTCTTGAAAGACCCTGTACCATGGAATGAGTTGGTTTAATCACCCTTGAGTTTCTAATTAATTCTTTGTCCCATTTACACATACAAGTGCATGCATGCACTCACAAGATTTCAGCCAATGTTTCTCCCAAAATAACATATATATGATAGTGATCTCACATACAGTATGTATGTAAATGACGGAAACTTCAGGTTTGAGTAACTACGTCATACTCTTGTCAGAATTTCTCAAATGGTGGTCTGCAAGAAGCTCTCTTTAAATCACAGCAGAAACAAAACTGTACTGGAAAACCAAGATTATAATTGAAAAAAAGGAAAAACCGTGGGAAAAAACTGAGGAGCACTTATCTTCTGGGATATGATGGCATGTATTCCACTGAAAGTCAACTGATGTCACAGAGGTTTCAGAGCTCTGATTGCCACCTGCTTTCATGTTGGTTTCTTGCTCAGCTTATTCTTCGATACTGAAGATGGAGGCAACATGTTCCTTTGAAACGTTGGTTGACTTTCAATGGACTAAATGCTGTTATATCCCAGAAGACAGTATTCTTCATAACCACTGCTGTGAGAACCTCAAATCCTACTTGAAAAGAATCCTTTGACAAATGTACAGATTGTCAAAACTATACAAGGAATACCAAAACTATGATCATTTCTTAAATGGCATGATATTAAAATGGATCTTAATGAAGGCAAGAGCACAGTACTTATTCTCTCAGGATATGGTGAACTTTTATTTCCTGGTTTATTTTAGATGCTGTGAGTATCCAGACTATTCACTGTTGAATAACAGGAACTAAAGAACTGGAAAGTAGTAGTCATGGTCAAATTGAGGTACCAACCCAGAATTTTCCCGGAGAGACCGATGAAAACCACAAAGAACCTCTAACAGGACAGCTGATGTCCTGGCCAAGAAGAGCATCTCTTGAATACAATCACAGATCATTCCCACTACTTCAACCTACTTGGTGATAGAATCAAATTGTAGGCTTTTGTGAACAGACGATGGCCTCTCAGGTTCCACAGCAACAACAGATTTCTTTAATACCTTCATAATTATAAGTTGATGAAGGAAAACCCTCACCACAGAGACCATCAGTTGACTCATGTGCCTATAAATACTTATATTTGCAAATACTGAACAAAAATAGGGGACCACAGTAGTGTTGTTCATTGAGACACTATGCTACAAGCCTGAAGGTCATGGGGTTCAAATCCCAGTCAGGTCAGTGGGTTTTCCATTTGATCTAATCCTTCCAGCCAAGGTATGGCCCCAGGGTCAACTCAGCCTCTAACAGAAATGAGTATCAGGAATCTTCCTGGAAGTAAGGGGCGGCCAGAGGGTAAGGCTGACAACTTCACCACCATCTGGGAGCTGAAAGTCTAGAAAATGTGGAAGCCTTGACATCTCACAACCCTACGGACCCCCATTACCTGTTACAGGGATAACTTTACTTTTAAAGCTCAAAAATACTCATGTTACTGAAAACACTACAAGTCTGTGGAAATACAGTTAAATGTACTGAACCTGGACCCCCTAATTCAAGAATTACGGTTTGCAGCTACAATATTTAAGCATTACAACAATGTCAAAGAAAATGCTTTCTGTACCCTCAGACATCAGTATTTCTGCAACACACCCTTTATTGATGTTAATCTGTTCAAGTTTTATATTGATAAAAGGATTTTAAGATAATAAACAATGCCCTAGGATCATTTCAATGTGTTAGTTACATTACCCTACCTTATATTTCACATATTATAAAATGATCTTGTCATGCTTCTTCCACTTGCTGTTTGGAGACTTCAAGCAAAACAGTAAACTACTGCAGTGGAGGCTGCTGTCTTCTTCCACCAACTTTCCAAGCTAAGCAAGTCTAACCTAATTCAATTTAACATATGCTATGCTGGTTACTAAATGTGTGTGCACCACATACTTACACCTTTCTTCATGCTAAGTCAGAATGTTTCTGATCATGTTATTGCAAAATATGAATATTTATTTTGAACACTGTCAATCACCTAGAGGTTTCCCAGACACACTAGATCTGTTTCTCTCATAAGATGGAAGGGAAGGTAGGTTCCTACTAAATTGGGCCCAATAGTCTCAATTACAGGGCACCAAAAGAATTCTAAGTAGATTTTCTATTTACTGAATGACATATTATAAATCTATCTATAGAAAATTTCATTTGCATTCAGTTTTGATCATAATTTTAATTTGAAGCTTTCTATCCTTATCCCTTGCTTATGGTATTTGGACAAAGTCCAAAAACCCGGTAATTTTGAGAATGAGGACACTGCTTAAAACTCCTCTCAGTGCCCAGTGATCATGACTAGATCTTTCTAACAGGTCCTATGAATAGGAATCTTTCCACCCTTACACCTAAATATGGAAACAGATGCAGTTTCCAAAACACTGTGTTTGGAAAAACTCAAGGATGACAATGTCTAAATTAATAGTCATGTTTATACTACTTTGATATTTGTTAAAAGAAATCTGTGTCATCACAGGTTTGGTTGTGTTAGTCTACTCTGTAAGGCAGGACATATGGACTCAAGTACACGGTCATTACACTGTACAGTTGTTGTCAAAATATTTAGAAAAATATTAGCTAACTAATGAGGCCCAAAAAGGCTAAAACTTTCTGATATAACATATTCTCCTCCTCCTACCACTACTACTACTACTACTACTACTACTACTACCACCACCACCACCACCACCACCACCACCACTGTTGCTGCTACTAACTGCTAACAATAAGACAATTGGATGCATTGAGATTGTGGAACTTACCCTCAGCGTAAAGACGTTCAGCAAGAAATATTGCGTCAGGATAAGCATAATGATTGAGGCAATGCCATATAGCTGCCTGAAATCCAAAGCAAGTATTAATAAAAACACTTGGCCTACTCTGTATGAAGTCAATTCAATAATGCTTGTCACCTGACTGCCTCATTTTTGTACAAATCCATCTACCACCTATAATATAAAGTAATACATAAAACATCAGGTAAAATTAATTGATGTGGTTTAAGTTTGGCAAAAGGAATACACTTCACACAGGTAACATTTGTTTGTCAAATTTATGGATCGGTCTATGGTCAAGCAACTCGCTGGTTGAAACAAATTGTCCTAGCTTACCTGGACAGGCTCCTGGACTATCATTTTATATTATTCACTGATACAACTAAACACAACTCACTTCACTTTTCTAAAATATTTAAAGCACATAAACTAACAAACAAACTTTCATTAGGGAACTAATAACACCTCCTCTCAACGACCACCATTTTGAAAATTTTAACAGATGGCACTGTATGTACATTTATGTAGTACCACCGGTACCACCTACTGGTACACGCGAGCAAACATTCTTACGTATAGCTCCTGCAACAGGACAACCACAACCACAACCACTTCATTTTTCGTTTCGCGTTGTGAATGGAAACTTCTTGCAGTATTGGCAACATTTACGTTAGAGAAAGCAGTCTTCTGGGATTTGGCACCGTGTATATGTGGTGTTAACCGACGTTTCGGAGGAACGTATCGCCTCCATCTTCAGGGTAGAAGGAAAAATATAAGAAATCCGCAAGCGAAGAGACCGTGAGAACCGGTAAAAGCAGACTGGTGTTGGAAATATACACAGCTATGTGAGAGCAGAGAAGGAAGGGGGGAAGGGCAAGTATACAAGTGAAA
>NW_019735468.1:52486-54000 GCF_002891405.2 Cryptotermes secundus
GCCTCCCTAATGATGCGATCCATATAGCGGGTCTTGGTGGCGAGGATGGAGGTATTCTGAAGCTGAATGCGGTGTCCCAGATCGATGCTGTGTTCAGCTACGGCCGACTTGCCCGGTTGTTCGAGACGGATGTGCCGCTGATGCTCCTTCAACCTCATGTCCACGGAGCGGCCTGTCTGCCCAATAGAGACCTTCCCGCACTCGCATGGGATACTGTATACACCCAGTGTCCTTAGGCCCAGGCTGTCTTTAACCGGCCGGAGGAAATTGGATGATTTGTTTGGAGGCAGACCCACTGCTTTGATGTTGTGCCGGGATAGCACTCTGCTGATACGGTTGAATATGGTCCCGACATAGGGAAGGAAGGCGACTGAGCCCGGTTTGTCTTCAGGCCGGCTGATGTTGGGCCGACGGTTGAGAACTCTGTGGATCTGCCGGTTTTTGTATCCGTTCTTCTTGAATACATCCTTCAGGAGCACCAACTCCGCATGTAGGCTGTCTTGATCCATATAGAGGTTAGAGATGACCGGAGAAAGTGGCGAGCCCATCGCCACACCATCGGTTTGTTAATAGAACTGGCCATTGAAGTTGAAGTATGAGGTGGTCAGGATATGGCAGAAGAGTCTCAAGATGTTTTCTTCGAAATGTCGTCCTAGCAGATCCATCGTATCCTTTATAGGCACCCTGGTGAAGAGTGACTCTACATCGAAACTGACCATTATGCCGTGGGGATCAACATGGAGAGAGTCCAATGTGTGGACAAATTCCATGGAGTTCCTTACGTGGTGTGGACCGTTGCCAGTATATGTGCTTAGTAGGCCAGCCAAGTGTTTAGCCAGGCGATAGGTGGGAGAGCCAATGGTGCTCACAATGGGCCTTAGTGGAACGTCAGGCTTGAGGATTTTCGGCAACCCGTAGAGTCTAGGTTGCCTGGAACCTTGAGGTCGTAGCTGTTGGCAGACCTACTCAGCAATCTGGGACTTTCAGGAGAAGAACAGTCTTTCGCTCTATGGTATCCGTAGAATCCTTCTTCAACTTCCTGTAGGCTTTATCCTCCAAGAGAGCGGCGATCTTTCGGTTGTAGTCAGACGTATCCAGTACCACGGCCGCATTACCCTTATCAGCAGGAAGGACGGTGAGCGCCTCATTGGCTTTTAACGACCGAAGGGCTCTTCTCTCGGCACCAGTCAGATTGTCCTTTGGCTTGCGGGAGTTCTTCAGAATCCTGACCGTCTCCTGTCGGATCTCCTCCGCAGTCTCTACAGGCAGGAGAAAGTGATAGTGGCCCTGTTGAAGAAGGATCCTACGGATACCTTAGAGCGCAAGACTGTTCTTCTCCTGAAAAAGTCCCCGATTGCTGAGGAGGTCTGCCAACAGCTACGACCTCAAGGTTCCAGGCAACCTAGACTCTACGGGTTGCCGAAAATCCACAAGCCTGACGTTCCACTAAGGCCCATTGTGAGCACCATTGGCTCTCCCACCTATCGCCTGGCCAAACACTTGGCTGGCCTACT
>NW_019735468.1:55089-58560 GCF_002891405.2 Cryptotermes secundus
TGTGTATATTTCCAACACCAGTCTGCTTTTACCGGTTCTCACGGTCTCTTCGCTTGCGGATTTCTTATATTTTTCCTTCTACCCTGAAGATGGAGGCGATACGTTCCTCCGAAACGTCGGTTAACACCACATATACACGGTGCCAAATCCCAGAAGACTGCTTTCTTCATAGTCACCGCCGTGAAAACCTCAAATCTTACATTTACGTTTGAGTACTTATTAACCGTGGTCTTTCGTAGAATATCAGTAGTACCTACCTCTGTGATCCGTGCCCTGTTATTGTTACGGAGTATGTGTGTTCTACGCTATTCAGTGCCTAAGGGTAAGTGCACACCAAGGACACTGGCAACCTCAACGCAACCGCAATTTCCGAGATTTGTTGCCTATTTCAAGCAGGAAACTGGTTTCCAGATTGGCAGACGCACGCTGAGGAAACTTGCGTTTGATTAGTTGCTCACATATCTTACGTGGGTAAGTTCGTCCGAGGTAATGCATGATTGTGCGACTATTTTTTAATTTCATGCACATACCTTCCGCAATGGAAGATAATAATACTGATACTGCCCTGAGATTCTCGTGATTTTCCTCAGGAAGAATTACCAATATAAGCTTTCTTCATATACCTGTGAACATAGCCTCCCTCCAAGGTCCTGATATTCTCGTGATTTTCCTCAGAAAAAGTTACCATATAAGCAAGTAATAAGAATGTAATTTCTGTTG
Source organism: Cryptotermes secundus (assembly GCF_002891405.2). Lineage (NCBI taxonomy): Eukaryota > Metazoa > Arthropoda > Insecta > Blattodea > Kalotermitidae > Cryptotermes > Cryptotermes secundus. Next base: position 55,810 of record NW_019735468.1, read on the forward strand.
CCCGTCAAAGAGAAAATGACCGAATTATTAAAAGGTCAGTCAAAAATTCAAAAACTCTATGGCAAATAATAAAAAAGGAGTCAGGAAATAATTTTACAGAAATAGAAAATATTTCTTTAGAAACAGACTCTAAGTTAGTTACAAACCCACAGGATGTATCCCAAAAATGTAATGAATTTTTTGTAAATGGCATAGACAATCTGATACATTTGAATAAAAATTGTATAATTGACCATGCCAGCCACTACAAATGATGCAATACGAAATCCAAATGTATTATTTCTTGCCCCTGTTACTTCAGGTTACTAGTAAATTAAAAACGAAAATTTCAGCAGGTTATGATGAGATTCCGAATATGATAGTTAAACAATGTGTCCAAACCATAAAAACCTTTGACATTTATATTTAATCTGTCACTAAGTTCTGGCCTTTTTGTGCAAATCAAATGAAGATTGCAAATTACAGACCAATCTCAATTTTGTCTGTTTTTTAAAAAATTCTTGAAACATTGATGTACAATAGGGTTGTAAATTTCTTAAATAGATTCAATCTGATATCAAATGCTCAAAATGGTTTTAGAAAAAATGAATCCACGTTTACGGCAATTCAAACTTTTATTGGAGAAATTCAGAAAACCGTAGATAATAAACAACTGGCCTTTGGTATATTTCTGGATCTATCAAAGGCTTTTGATGTTATTAATCATAACTTTCTGCTTGCAAAGTTGGAACTGTATGGACTGAGAGGAATATCTCATGCATGGATGAGATCATATCTTACAGATAGATCACAGTTTGTTGAAATTCACTATATGGATCAAAAGACTTCTAAAATGAAGACAGTTACCTCATCCCTTAAAGCAATTAAATATGGTGTACCTCAAGGTTCTGTTTTGGGACCCCTTTTATTCCTATTATTTATAAATGATCTGCCCCGAGTTATACATAATGCAGAGGTAGTACTATTTGGTGATGATACAAATATATTGATCACTGGAAAAAATATTTTATCATTAAATGAAGAAATTCAAAATGTAAAGACTCAATTAGAATGATTTTATGAAAATCGTTTAGTGATAAACATGGATAAGTCAAAGGTATTATTTTTTCGGGGAAGTAAATCTATTCCAAGTACCAGACCCCTTTTTTATATAAATAATGAGGAGGTGGTTTGTTCAGTGGATGTAAAATTTTTGGGTATTTGCATTAGTGAAGATTTAAATTGGGCAACCCACACCCAATATGTGTGTCAAAAACCTAGCAAGACTACCTATTTGATAAAATCCCTACGGGACTCAGTGAGCCAAACTGTTTTAAGAAGTGTGTATCTTGCAAAATTTGAGTCCATGTTGAAATACAGTATTATTTTTTGGGGTGGGGTGCAAAAGGACTCTGAAACTCTATTTGAACTGCAGAAAAAATGTGTAAGGGTGATAAAAGGTGTTAAAAATAGAGTTCCCTGTAGAAATTTGTTTCATGAATTAAAAATTTTAACTGTTACTTCCTTATATATTTTTGAGATCCTATGTTTTATAATAAAAAATAAGATTTATACCACCCAGTATTCTGATGTTCATGGCTATAACACTATTCATAAACACAATTTGTATGTACAATTTTGTAATACTGAACATAGCAAGAGAGGGGTGATTAGTATGGAAACCAAAATATTTAATGGCCTTCCAGCTGAATTAAAGAATGTAATAAATTTTAATGTTTTTAAGAAGAAACTTAACCTCTAAGTGCCGAAGTGCCCCGTTTGTGCCAGTCAGGCATTTAAACTCCGCTAGTGGAAGCACATGCACAGTCCTAACTCTTTATTTTTAAATGTAGTAATTACCGGACAGACTTGAGAAAAAACCTAATAGAGGAATTAAATTGATACCTAAATGAACAACAGCAAATAAAAATATACGTATGAGTTATGCCAAAACTTATCCATGATCCAGTAATTTTATTGCAGATTCTGCAGATAGGTATGTTAAAAATATATTGTAAAATTCGATGTACATACCTTTTCTGTTGTTACCTGCTTGATGTATATATAGGCTGAAATTATACTACAGTATTCGATTTCACTACGAACGCACAGAAAACAGATCGCACTCTGTATCTTAGCCACGATGCAGCTGTCTGCTCATTCAAATAGAAGGGGCAATAAAATTTTGCAGCTCTAACGGAAGGTCTTAGCACTGAAGAGGGGACCCCTCTAGCTCTCTCTTGAATAGCCATGCTTTCATTCTTCTGTCCTTCAGTCAAAAGATTTGAAAATCCGAAGAGTGGTAAGCAGTGCTAGTAGAAGACCAAATGATTTTATTGCTTCCATCTGTTTTATGACACCAGGGACTGCTAAAATTCGTCAAGTGTTACAAACAGAAATGAATTTATAATGCAGAACAACTCTGTGAAGAACTGGGAAACCATCTTTGCAGTGCACATAAAAATTAAAACATAAAATTGAAAATAAGATTATAACACTTTGTATTAAAAACTTCAAATCTTCCATTATAATATGCGACACTATGTTTTTGCTGATATAAAACAAGTTAATACCATCCATTTATCATAAAAATTGAGCAAGATACAGCATTTTTAAACACAATGCTTAAAAGTGATTATGCGCCTAATGGGAACGGACATTTAAATGCAGAGTAGCAAAGGGCATTTAAACACGCACCAGCAGCGGGCATTTAAATAAACTCCGGCCAGCTCAAGCTTACCACTATTTCGAAGTCTGGCATTTAAAGGTTAA
>NW_019735468.1:58587-85239 GCF_002891405.2 Cryptotermes secundus
TTCTCTACAGCTATGGATGAAATAAATAACAACAATAATAATAATAATAATAATAATAATAATAATGATAGTGATTTTCTTGAAATTACCATGTTTTTTTTTTTGCAAGTGTTATATATCGCATGTATAGTTTATTCATCCTTGTGGCCTTTATGCAGTAAATCAGTTTCTTATTTGGATTTTTGAAGTACACATCTCGAAATATTCAAGTCTTTCGGTAATGAGGGGCTTAAAATCAACAAGAACCTGAATCAAATCTCATCGTAATGTGTCAAAAAAAAAAAAAACCGCAGTTAAACATAAATGCTAATTTATGCAGTAAGTAATGCAACTCTTAAAAATGAAGAAACTACACCAGAATAAAACAAGGTCTTGATCAATTTTGTATTGGTCCGTGAAACACGGTTTGATTGGCATAGGCAAGGTGAGCAAGGCAGTGTGAGTGCTGATGCTTGCAGAGAAATAGGCGGATGTGAAGAAATTAATAGGTAGGTCTGAATGCACCAACAGTGTGATCATCATTCAGTGCTTATTACACTACATTCTGTGGCACATATTTAAGGATATCAAATGTTAATTTTCATCGGTGTAAAGGTGGAAAATGTTATAGAGAATGTCAAAAATGTGCTGAAACAAACACTACTGTAATAATGTATACCCCAGACGTGAAATCTTATGCTTTGTTTGAAGTCAGTTTTTTTTTCAGACCACATAGCTGATAATTTAAAATTAAGGGGAGTGCATCGTTCTTTGGTCAAACAGGATAAATGCTAACTTTTAATTGTTTCTTGATAAATATATTGCTAGTGCTTCCCCATCACTATTGAGTATTCAGTTGTTCAAGAACTTCTCTCTTTACAGAACCTGAAGGATCCTCATTCATTGCCAAATCCCTCCATTACATTTTACAAATCCAGAAATACTCATTCTTTCATGAAACATGTGATGGTGACTTAATGGCCTTCCATTTACATGACAGGCCCACTTTTGTAATATCCTGCTCTATGGTGAAGCCAGCTCGTTAAGGTAGACACAGAATTGGGTATAAAAAGGGAAGGTTGTCACTGTGCTCAAATAATTAAATGCTACACAATTAAGAGATATGGAAGAGTGGCCATAGAGGCGGTCTGCATGACACAGAATAGTTTAAATTCTTGCCACCACTGGGACTCAACTCCGATTCCTTGGTTGTCCAGCCCTTAGCCAGTTGCTGTACTAACTGCTCTATCCTGGCTCTATACAGAGGATTGGGTTCCATTTTCAAATTATAACCCTGTAATATCGCCTGCGTGTTTTAACAACCCCATTTGTATGTGAAATTATTTTGACTCTGGATGCCTCAGTACGAAGATATATGCCATGTATTTGATAACATTCTGGGTATTGAGCAGCTGAGCAACTGCTGGCTTGTAAAAACTGAATCAGCTCCACAGAGTTAGTTACCTGATCGCTTCCATTGCTAAATATTCAAACCACACTGTATCATCATCATCATCATCATCACAATCGTCATTGTTGTTTTAAACAGCTGGGATCCCTCAGTCGGTAAAGTGACAGGTTACTGGCTGGATGGCCAGTGCTTAATTCACAGCAGGGGCAACTTTTTCTCTACTCCAGTGTCAAGACTGACCCTGGGGTCCACCCAGCCTCCTATCCAGTGGGTACCAGGGGCTCTTTACAGGGGTAAAGCAGCCTGGGCATGGAGATGACCACTCACTTCCATCAAATGCCAAAGTCAAGAATGATGGCGCTGTACCTCCACTCCCCCATATATTTTCATGGTACAGTGCTTAAAGATATCCCCATACTTGTTATTTTATCACAACATGAAACCTCTTCTCTTAAATTCTAATGCTTTTCTGTATCCCTGTAACATTCTGCTGTCGCTCCGCATGATTAATTCTGAAGCTAAAGCAAGTGAACACGAACTGCTGTGAGAGAATTTTGTTTGGGTTGTCAAAAACATCAGACCTCCTTGCACAGCCAATCAGGTTTAAAATGAACTGACAAGACAGGACAAGACAATGAATTGGGTCCAAGTTATTGAAAATCATCGTTGCCAGTGAGATAGGCAGGTAGACACATCTGTATCCCATCAGCTGTAGACAAAAGGGTATGGAGCTATGTCATAGCACAACACAACACAACACAACACAACACATTTGGATAAATAATAGATTCAATCACACAACCACACTATGAGTAACTGTGTAGCAATTTTGCTGTACGTTCAGATACAGCAAGTACACATACATTTATTACTGCTGCCTGATGGCCCTAATAAATATTAACAACTCTGACATCTGCATAATGAAGCAATGGCAAGCCTTCATATATATGGATAGCTAGGCCATGCAGAATACTGTACATGGGTGTGTGTGTGTCTGCAAATAACAGCATGTAACACAACCTTGTCACAGCAATTATTACATTTACTGCTGCAGTTCATTAGTAGCACTTGCATTATTATCCAATTCAGTGTTGAAAATAAGACTGTATCTTAACAGTGTCAGTGAAAAGACACCTGTACCATCACCTTTATAAATTATAGACTTATTATCTGTGATTCTTCAACAGTGGAGTTCTAGTTACCATGGAAGCAATCTGAATTAGATAATTTTCTTTTGTTTTTTACAATAGTTCAGCATGGAAAGGGTTACAAAATCAGAAAGACCCTACACTGGTACTGGTACATGCTGACTGGAAAGGAAGAACCACGTTTCATAAAACATAAACTGAACTTAACCACAAACGGTTGTACAGAAGTCTGACATATACTCATGAATTGTGGACATCATATCAGTGGAGGCATGGGCACTTTCCATAGTCTGTAAGCCACACAGTCACATTCTAAACTGCACATACATTTGTCAACATGGAGTTTAACTTACACAATATTTTGTACACTTTGTTCACTGTCTATGGTGTACATATAAACATGGCAAGTGCAAATGCTAGTTCACAGTGAGTCAAGAGCTGTAACAAAATAGTGACATTCTATATGCCACTTATCATGACTAGTCATTAACCATTTTCATAATGCCACTACAACATTCAAACCATATCTCTGTGTGCTTACTGTGTTACTTTACTATTTCCTCAATGCGTGTTCTGCTGTAAGAAACATGAAAATTGTATAAACTGCAATTATGGCAACTCCCCAGCTTGTGGCCAGTAGGACAGCATTCTGTCACTACCTGCTTGGCCTGTGTTTACATCCACCTCACAGACATAGTGAATGAAGCTATGAATGCAACTTTATACAGGTCAGGGTATGTGGAAATATCCAGCAATTTGAATCCTATACTGCAGAAATGTATGGGTCTCTGTTAAAAATTTCAGTGTTCATTTCTTCTGTAAGAATGCACAGCAAGCTGGAGGGAAAGGAGAGAAGATGTGGAAGTTTAAGTGATGCTCTAGATCAGGCATGTCAAACTCAACTTGTATAGAGGGCCACCTCAGCCCTATAAATAATATTCCAGGGCTGCACTTCAAAATAGAAATATACATTAGATTTCGATACAAGGAAATTTAATTCTATTTATTACAAGATTTCAATATAATTACCTAAAGTCACATATCTTACAGTTTTAAAAAGCAAGATAAGACAAACATATACAAGAAAACTCATAGTTGATAATTTCATGTTTAATTATAACCTTTATACGTTCATCACAATATAACATCAGCACCTGTCGCTGTGTGAAAATGAACTGAATGACAATGCACAAGAGACTACCGGACTAGTATGAAGGTGTATCTTGTCTCAATGGTCATAAAAGTGAAAGTTTGCTAGCAGCCCATTAGACAATGGCTGGGGGTTGTAGGCTAGTTTTGAAGGTAGAAATCCTTTGCACTTGTCTGTCAGTTGCCACCCTCCTTGCATTCTTACTATGCCTCCAAAAGGGATTCTTGGAAATACTTGGGGTGGTGAGGCTGTGCGGATTTTAGTGCATTATCCTTCTGAAATATAAAAGTTTGTCCTTCACAAACTTTACAAACCGTTAGTTGGATAAACCCTTCTGCAATTCTCAAATCACTTTTCCTGCAGCCTGCTAATTTATGTCTGCGTGAGACTTCCTGTCTTCTGGTCTGTTGGAAAATTGTCTTTACAAAGAATATTTCTACTAAAATTTTAATATTGATTTTAATATAAATTAGCTCTAAAAGTTGAGGGGCCACACTTTGTGGCTATGGGGACTGCAAATTTGGCACGGCTGCTCTAGATACTACAGCAAAAATTTCGGTAATTACGGAAATGGAATATCAGTGTTGTGTTAGGTTGAAACTAGAACTGAAATGTATTATATTGGAACTGGAATCTGCCACGGAAATCACAGAATTTTAAAAGGGGAACTTGGTATTACCGATATGGTGGACAGAAGGAATAAAACCATAATACATAACAAAGGTAGTGGAATGAACATATTCTGAGGAGAGGGAAATGGGATGCAGGTGCAAATGAATCAAGATGGGAAGAAGATAGATAAGTGAACACAGTGCACCATTTGTGAGAATAAATAATCGTTTTGAAGTTTTGGCTAACCTCAAAGATACATCCTGTCCAACACATTTAAGGAACGAAATGATTCACAATTCAAGAGAAAGATATAATAACATGGCCAAAGATTCACTTTCAAGAAAAATAAACACAATAGTTAATCATATTCCAATGACAGTGAATGGCAAAGAACTAATAAACAATTGTAAAAACCTAGGGTCATATACGGGGTTTGTGTGCACTAGACCAAACAAAATAAATAAAGTAAATCATAATATATTGAAGAATGAAATGAATGTATTTTTTTATTTCTAGTGGGGTGGGACTAAGTCCCTTGTACTGTGACCACTTCTGGCCTATTGTACCAGCCCCAGATGATAGGTGAGGGTGATTGTGGAGCAACTGGTGGAATGAAGATTGGCAGGGGAAACTGAAGTACTCAGAGAAAACCTGTCCCAGTGCCACTTTGTCCATCACAAATCCAACTTGACCAGACCCGGGATCAAACCCGGGCTGCCATGGTGGGAAGCCAGCGACTAACCGCTTGAGCTATGGTGCGGCCATGAATGATGTAAATAATCATAATATAATGGTAGTATGTGATAGTCACTTGTGAGGAAGTGCTATAAGGATAGGTGAATATTTAGGAAAAAAATTTAAAGTGTATGGTTTGATTACACGAGGTGAAAGTGTTGATATAACTAAAACCATTATAAATTACACATACTTAAACAAAAGATGTAATTGTGTTTCATGGAGGATTCAATGATGTACTCATATATAGGAATAATTCTGGTGCTACATTAATGCAGATTGTGAAGTTTTGTGAGGTAGTAAATAATACAAATATAATAGTGTTAGACATACCATATAGATATGATCTTGAAAATAATTCCATTGTGAATAAGAAAATCCAGACTTTTAATTGGAAATTGAGAAAGATTACTAAACATTTTAATCATGTGGCAATATTAGAGGTTAGTTCTAATAGAGAGGCTTTAACGCAACATGGTTTACATTTAAATAGAACAGGAAAGAGACTAATAGCTAAACAAATAGTAATGAAAATTTATGGATTAATGGAGAAAAAAAGTAGATAATTTAATTAGCCTGGAATGGAGATTGGTGACAAAAGGAAATCTAGAAACAGAAAATCCGGCATCTTTGGGTTCGGATAAGCCGGATGAACAATTGCAAAATCATCCCACTAATAGTAAACAATTTTATATTGTACAGGAGGATATACAGGTTCTTAGATCCTCCACTAGATCAAAAGAATTGACAGTGACAAGGAAGAGTGATGTTTACAGCTATGAATAATAAGCAGATTGTGGGAGGTGTTTTCTATGATTTGCAGAAGGCTTGTGATTGTGTCAATCACGAAATATTATTGGATAAACTTGAATTTTATGGAATAGGAGGTACTTTAAAAAATTAATTAAATCATACACAACTGGTAGACATCAAAAGAGTTGTACTGGGCAATACAAATAATAGTAATAAAATATCCAAGTGGGAAATAATCAAACACGGAGTTCCACAGGGCTCGATTCTTGGACCTCTGCTGTTCCTATTTTATATTAATGATTTACCCACAATAATAAATAAAGATAATTATATAGTATCATATGCTGATGACACTTGTATTATAGTTGCTGATTCAAATAATTCAAGTTTTGAAATAAATCTTAATCAAACTTGGTTTAATGCCAATTTGCTTACCTTGAATTTCAGTAAAACTCAATATTTGGCTTGATCTATGAAACATGATAACATCGTTACCCATATTATGATCAGACATTTATCCCCAGCATATCAGAAACTAAATTTTTTGGTTTGATTATTGACGATATGCTGTCTTGGAAACAGCATATAGATATGGTCACCAATAAAATTTCCTTTGCATGTTTTGCACTTAGAAATGTAAAATATATACGTAGTATCATTTGAAACTTTAAGGCTAATTTATTTTGCTCATGTACACTGTATTATGAGTTATGGGATAATCTTCTGGGGTGGCTCCTCTTATGCTAAGGTGTTTATTTTGCAAAAGAGAATCATTAAAAATATAACGAATGCTAAACCAAGAGATTCATGTAGGAAAATTTTTATGAAATTGGAAATAATGATGTTATATTCCCAGTATATTTATTCCTTACTATTATATATAGTTAATAATAAATATTTATTTAACTTAAATAATGAGATTCATAAATAAAATATTAGATTACACAGTAACTTACATGCACCTATAGTGAATGTAACAAAATTTCATAAAGGAGCATATATATCAGGAATTAAAGTTTTTAATCATCTTCCTCAATCAATAAAAGAATTGGCCAATGATGAGAAATGTTTCAAATTGATATTGAAGAGGTTTTTGTATCATCCTTTATATTCTATAAATGAATATTTTCAATACAAGGATGACAAAGATGGTAATCTTGATAGTTTTTGTATGGCTTTTAATGTACAACTTATTATGTTGTTTGGGCCGCGCCACAGCTCAAGCGGTTAGTCGCTGGTTTCCCACCGTGGCGGCCCAGGTTCAATCCCGGGTCTGGTCAAGTAGGATTTGTGGTGGACCAAGAGGCACTGGGGCAGGTTTTCTCAGAGTACATTGGTTTCCCCTGCCAATCTTCATTTCACCAACTGCTCCAAAATCACCCTCACCTATCATCTGGGGCTGGTACAATAGGCCAAAGGGGCCGCAGTACAAGGGACTTAGTCCCACCCCACTAGCAATAAAAAATAGTTGTTTTAACCTTTGTCTTTTCTGTCAACTTAACTGATGGGTGTACATTTTACCGGATTTGAGGTGCTCAGCTGATTGCCTGTATTAATAAGTAACCATACTACGACCAAAAATATCTATAATGTCATATTAAGTTATTTTATCTCATAAGATATATGTAATTATCATATTTAATATTTGTATTCATTAATTGAACTTTTAGTACACCTTAATTTTGAAATTTTGTGAAATGTATGTTATGGTTGTGTTGTCTTAGCTTTTATGGGTTGTAATTCTATCAATTATAACTTGAACAATTTCCACTTTTTTGTGGTTTGATTACCACTATGTATAATTTCATTTTATGACTGTTCTTTATGTGACAGTTCTATTTTATTAACTGTTCTTGAGTATGTATTGATTTAATAGTGACCTGTTCTACATCCTAGACCTGACCAAAAAGGATTTATTGAATTTAAAATAAAGAATAAAGCATAGATAGAATAAAAAAAGAAATTTAATGTTTTATATTGTCCAGGAAAGTACTCTTCCCTACAAACCTATGTGTTCCCGACTACAAAATCAGTAAGGGATACAGTTACAGATACCAAACAGTATTAACCCCATTCATAATATCAAAATTTGGTAATGAACATACTAGGATGTAAAATCCTTTGAGGCCCTTTCGTGCTATATGGAATTATTAATTTCATTGATCAGCATATTGTGAATCAAACTGTGTCACATGACAGGATACAAATTTTTATCATTTAAAATATATACACAGACATGCACACACAGTTCTTGACAAATAAATATTGTGCAAAAATACACACACACACACACACACACACATATATATATATATACATTTGACAAGTTAATTAACTTTTTAAATTCAAAACACAGTTCCTAGACTTCCTAGGAAGCATGTTTTCTTTTGTTGTAGTCATCATAACCACAAAACCAACTGCTACAATGACAGATCACAATAATAGGTAGGTATTTGATACTAAAGATAATTTTGTTACAAACAAAACACACAAACTTCCAAAACTGAGATCAGGAAATCAACCTTATCATTTGGTACCAACAAATGGAGGAGTTGAAGAGAGTAATTCACTGGGCATACTGCTGTTTAAGGTAAAAAACACTCATATTAAACTAAAGTACACAAAATATTTGAAATGGCATTATTTATTGTGTATAAGCACTGGCATTCTGAGTTCATTGTTCTTGATTCCTACATGCTTCCATTCTTAATACATGCGCATACCACTTCACATTTGTTTTTGTAGTCTCTATGCAAAAATTTTTACATCAATTCCTTTTTCTGGCATCTTTAATTTCATACTTAAAATACAAGCAACATATAGAAAGAGTAAGAACAAAGGGTACTAGAATTACCAACAGCTGAGGCAGGAAGAGTGGACCTACAAGAATTTGCAAATCCAAAGAAAAGAGCAAATAATGTGCTCTCATACTGGTATGACAGAAGTCTGATGTAACAAGTGTGGCCTATAATGAGAACTTTGTCTTAACATGCACCTTTATGCACTGTCCATTTAATTACATTAAGCATAGCAATATCCTCCATCTATAATGAAAGTCCCTCTTAGAATTTTGGCTGTAGTAAGTGACAATGAGGCTTAGCTGCTAATTTATATTCTTCACAAGTGAAATGAGCACTACTGACAAAACAGCATTCGTGCATCCTGATTCAACAGGTCTGTAGATGGAGATGGTAAAAGCCTTCACCCCCACCACTCTCAGTATGTGCAGGATAGTAGGTGTTCCCAGGGCTTGTTTAAACAATTAATGTGGGGACTTATATTCTCCATCTGCATTACTACTATCAGTTCCAGGTATCAAACATCAATGCCAATGGCTGTACCTTTGCATCTCAAAATTTTGATCTACAGCAAATGAAGAAACAGGTGATGTAATGCTCAGACCTGATTGTTTCACAAACTGCAAGGAAATCTGACAGGTTGGGGATCAACCACATTGAGAAATTTGTATTCTGAGTTTGGAAGACTCAAAATACAAGAAATATGTGTATGAGTGTATATAAACAAAGTGTAAGTCACTCTGTGGACTTCAATACAACAACAGTCCATAACCATTTTGTTAATAATATGGTCTTAAAAATTCTGCAACTCTCAGCTATTTAGCAGCATCTAAAATATTCATACTCTGAAGGCAGTAAAATCCAATTAATTGAATTATTCTACTTTAGAACAGTGCAAATGGGACTTATGAAATCTACATCACCTAAAGCCATGTTTTAATTTAAAAAGCATTATTTACACAATTTTCACCTCTCTTTTACTTATTAATGTAAGCCCTGATGTACCCTGAGATGAATGTCTTACTTACCAACATTAGCTAAGGACATTAATCAACTGCCCTGAGAATACCTTGTAATTAAAATCACAAGTTCAGCATTGCTAAAAATCTGGTTACATCAATAATGGTACTCAATCCTTAGGCCAAATATTAGGAGGTTCTTGGGACAAAAATATGAGGTAGAAAATGTAAATAAATTGTTGGATTCGTTGCCCTTCACAAGTTATGTTTCACCACTTCTTACAAAAGTGAAAGAATTCCATTTATATTTACATTTATTGTCTTTATTTATGGTATTTAATTGCAATAAATGAAAAGCAAAGATTCTGAACTTATTAGGTCTTTTCAGTTTGAATTTTACAATACATTTAACATAAATGTCACATAATGCAGTGGGGTCTCACACAATTCCATATAATTCTTCACAGAATTGCTCAAAGTTACCTTCTCCAGCTTAGGCGCTTCACACTGACATAGAATGGACACCCTGATACAAACCAGTTGTTCAGGCTGGTCCTTAATGTATGTTGCAGCTTCCAGAATACAACTGATGAGGCTGTTACAAACCTGTACTTCTGTGGCATAAATGTTTCCTCTAACACATCCCCATAAGAAAAATCATGCAGATTCGGATCAGGAGAAAGTAGAGGTCAGACAGATCTGGAAATGGCTGTTCAATCAACTACACATACAGCATGAAAAATGTGGAGGGGCAATACTATACTGAAAAAGCATGCCTTTGTGAACATTTAAGGGGTTCACCTTCCAGTAAGAGGGGAAGTACTCTCCCAAGACAATATGCCATAATATATGATCTAGTTTTAGGTAACCATCTATAATTCTGTCCCAAACACTGATGCTAGATTTTTACTGAAATAAAGAGTATCAAATAGCATGAGAATTGTCCAGTGTCCATTAATATACAAGGCTGTAGAGACTGTTTACTTCGTTCCTTGTGAATATTGCCACATTAGTCCACAATACATGGTCTGGATGATTATCATCTCCAGATAGGGCCACTGTACAAGCTGTACTTGAATGCAACTGCTCTTCATATCATGCACACCAAATTGCATTGTTTCATATGTGACCTGATGAGTGCTAGTTAATGATTAGCATCTAACACTTCTTTTGGCTTGTTTTGGACAACATCCATCGTCTGGTATGTAAAAGACAAAAGACCAGACCACAATGTTTCAGAGACTGGATCTGTCTCCTTCCTCAGGTGGGTAGGGTCTTTTGTCTTTTACATACCAGACGATGAATGAAGTCCAAAACAAGCCAAAAGAAGTACAGTATATGAAGGGGGACCCAAAAATAACCAGAACTGACCTGTTGCGCGCGCATGCTTTGTAGTTACGAGTTGTGCTGCTAGGTGGTGTTAGCTGGGGGTCTCCCGCAACTGTTAGTGAGCTGGCGTCAAGTCTGAGTTAAGTGGTTTGTCTGTGGTGCTCTGTTGTGTGCATTCCTGTTTCAACCCTTTGGCGATTAGTGAGATGGCCGACAAGAAAGAACAAAGAGTGTGCGTGAAATTTTGCTTTCTGTTAGGGAAAACTGCAGCCGAGACTGTTGGGATGCTTCGGCAAGCCTTTAATGATGATGCTTTGGGGAAATCACAGGTCTACGAGTGGTTTTCCCGTTTCAAATCTGGCAACATGTCAACAGAAGACATGCCACACCCCGGGCGTCCTTCGACAGGAAGAAATGACGAAAACATTGCCAAAATCAAACGTGCAATTGATGAAGATCGTCGAAAGACCATTGACCAACTTTCTGAGGAAACGAACATCTCATGGAGCACGGTCCAGCGAATTTTAACCGAAGGTTTGCACATGAGACGGGTGTCTGCAAAATTTGTTCCTCGCTTGCTCGGAGATGACCAAAGAGAAAACCGCGTGAATGTTTGCCGCGACTTGAAGAGTGAAGTGCAGAACGATCCAGAATTTCTTAAAAGAATTGTGACTGGCGATGAGTCTTGGTGCTACGGGTATGATCCAGAATCAAAGCAATCATCAAGCCAGTGGAAAACTCCATCTTCACCACGACCGAAGAAAGCGCGTCAAGTGCGATCCAATGTGAAAACAATGTAGATTTGTTTTTTTGATGTGAATGGCATTGTCCACAAAGAGTTCGTTCCGCCAGGACAAACAGTGAACCAACATTTTTACCTGGATGTGTTACGAAGATTACGAGAGAGTGTGCGACAAAAACGGTCCAAAATGTGGAGAAATGGGAACTGGTTGCTTCACCACGACAATGCTCCAGCCCACACAGCTTTGACGGTCGGACAGTTTTTGACAAGCAACAACATGGTGATTGTGCCTCATCCACCTTACTCACCCGCCCTGGCTCCGTTGGACTTTTTTTTTTGTTTCCACGGATGAAGAGAAGTCTGAAAGGAAAGCGATTCCATGATGTGGATGAAGTCAAAGAAAACATGCTAAAGGCTTTGAACAGTATCCAGCCTCAAATTTTCCAGCGCTGTTTTGAGCAATGGCAAAAGCGTTGGGACAAGTGCATTAATGCACATGGACAATACTTTGAAGGGGACTAATATACAGTTCAATAAAAATGCAAAAATAAAAAATAACAAAAATAAATTCCGGTTATTTTTGGGTCCCCCCTCGTACACCACCATCACAATCCTTTCAAGTCTACCACGATCTAACACATTTTCATTCTGCATGCTGTGTCTGCCATGGTCATGTGCTGGTGGCATGAATGCCCCTGTATCCCTCAGACTGTGATATACCATTGCAAACACGTTTGTTCAATTGCCTCCAATCTAGCTACAATGCTGATAATATCTCGATGCTGTTCTAGCATTTCCATCTCAAAAGCCATACACAAAATGCAGATCAGCATAATTGCCAATATTCTGCATTAGTTAATTGTGGCATCTTATTTTGCTGCTATCAGCACTTTGCCATTGGAAGTAATGTGAGTCACATGTGAGTGCAGTATGAGCCATCTTGAGAGGTTATGAAGGCTCCACCACAGGAATATACATAAAAAAATAAGACTAAAATTTTGAAATGTCATAACTCTGAAATGGTGAATTGGACAATTAACTGTTTACATTTTCTGCTCCAAATTATCTCAACAATCTCCTAAAGTCTGGTCATAAGACTTTTCAGGCTTTAAACTTTGTATAATCAGTATTCATTGTGGTATTAATTTCTCGTGAAGTTATGAATTCTTGGTATAATGTACTGTGCATTTTAGTTACACCTTGCTTATATTTTGCAGGAAGTCATTCTATACAGTACAAAAATGA
This sequence comes from Cryptotermes secundus, assembly GCF_002891405.2. Classification (NCBI taxonomy): domain Eukaryota; kingdom Metazoa; phylum Arthropoda; class Insecta; order Blattodea; family Kalotermitidae; genus Cryptotermes; species Cryptotermes secundus. Next base: position 71,449 of record NW_019735468.1, read on the forward strand.
TATTAGAGAGCTACAATGCCAACAGTGTATAGACTTTCTCCTTAATCATCCAGTCTAAATAGAAGGGAACAGAATAATCATTTGCACTTTCTAAAAGGAGTGCAGTAGTGGCTAGGCCTGCTAGGGTTTCTTCCCCATTCCAGTTGTCTGTCTCTAATCACTCCCTTACTGCCTTCTTCACTTTTGAATAAATGGAACCATTCTTTATTTATTTTGTTTTGGTTACGTCAGTTCTTGGAGAACACCTGGGTAGTTAAATGTCTGATTTCAGATTCTGAATCCAGGAATGTCTGGAATACAAAGCAGGAGAATACAGAAGAAATTTACTGCTACGTGAATCTGTACAAAGACAGATTCTGTTGGTGAACCATAAGTTGCCCATGCCTGTTGATCATTCATACAATTCATTAGGAAACGCTTACAGCATTATACATTTCAGTTCAACTTGATCAAATCCACAACTATTGATGTATCTCCACTAGAAAACAAGAACAGTAAAATAAATAATTAATCATTAAAATGAACTCATATGATCTAAGAGTAGTTCATTTTAAGTGAAGTTTTCAACATCAGAGAGGAACATAAACTTCCCAAATCTACTTCCAGTCTAATTACTTTTTGAATCTGTTAGATTTACAACACCTGCAAAACAACTCTTAAAAACTGGCATACTGTAAATGTTTGATGAAATAGTGGGGGCTAAAACAGTAGCCTGCACTCAAATTGTGGCTGAGTACTGCCATAAAAATAGCAAGAAGATGCTAATTGTTGCTCATCTGATGCTACCATTATTTGACAGAAAAGGACATCTTTTTAAACTCACACATATTAATTTATTTTATTCTTTAATATGTGTTATTTACTCCAACCAGGAAACATTTCAAAATTCATGTACAGTTCATTCCATTTGGACTCAAACAGCCTGCTTGCAATATCATGGCAGTAGTTTACCGTGTGGATGGGGGAAATGCTGCAGGGGATTTCCATGCCTTCACCAAACAGAACTGCATTACTGATTACTACAATAAGGTAATACAAACCTACCATATTTTATTAGAACTACTAGAACTGACCCCTTTCTGCCTGCAACACACAAACAAGTTTTGCGACACATTTTGACATCCTGAAGTGACACAGCACACCATATCTCTATTATGCTCTGTAATAACACTTGTTGTCCAGCATTATGATTCTTTCACTCCATACTTTTATATTGTGTGTACTAACATGATCATATGTAACAAAGAAAAAAGAAGATGCAGCAACATTATGAACACTACAGCCACTCATGCAGTTAACAAATGTGGTGTGCTTGATACAGTAGTGCGTGAAAGTTCTACTTACTCAAATCTTTCTGTCTTTTCCACAAGTAGTGGTGTGGTGTGCACAGTGAATTATTCACTTCAGAGCTTCATAAATGTTTTGATACATTTATTTATGTACTAAAAGGCATACCTGCAAGTAGCGGGGAAGGGGGTCAGTCCTAGCAGTTCTTATAAAGAATAGTAAGTTTCTGTCAGCATTGTATAACAATCAATAATGAAGTTCAGTTTAAGTTGAGAGAGAGAGCGCTAAAGTTAAGGGAACCTCCTGCACTGTTATCTCTACAGTCATGCAGGAAACTACTGACATGCTGTTGCAAGCATCATGTTTTTACCTCACCTGAACACACTGCATTATATTATAAAACTGTAAATGTCTAATTAAAGTCTGGGGCTTAGACAGTAGCCACAGGCAAGCACAAAAATTGTAAACAGTACCTGAACCACTAGTCAAACATTTATCACAAGGTCCTTCGTTTAACCAACACTTTTTCATATAACGTCAGTACTACGTGAAGTGAATAATATTCAAATTCGTTACAGAACTACAGATGTTAGGATAGGGGACCGATAATGAGAAACTTCCCTGAAGTGTCATTTCAGTTTTTGTTAACACTTAACACCTTTGCAAAATAGGATGTTAATAATTTAAACACTGTATTTAGATGCACAATTTTCACAATTACACATCCTACAAATGGTGGACAACCAAGACCAGACTTGGCTTGTCACCAAGGTCACTGTTCCAAATCTAGGTCATCCAATGCTTCATCTAGGTCATCTAAATCTTCATCATCATCAATGAACAAATTCTCGTTAATAGGAATAGCTGTAGCACCCTCACTTCCTCCACCTGGATCTTCTGGACAAAACGATAAGTTGACTGAATTAATAAATATACCTCTTATAATATGCTAAATTTTAAAACATACAAATCAAAATGGTTATCCCATGCGGTTAAAAAGCTTAAGGAGTGATTATCACATAAGGTATTGAAATACAATATATACTGAAAGGTAGAGGAAATGACAGTAGGTCCACAAAAAGATGGAGTGATGAAGCTGAACAAAGCTTTAAGACTAATATGTAAAGGAACAACAACAAAAAATATACAAAAAACAATGAATGCACCTGATGATGACTTCTTAATGTTGATATACTGAGTGATTTGAATGTGGGAAGAGGGATGTCTATATGTGCCTCTCTTCTGGGAAACACCAAGACTCCCCCTCCCTCTAGATGGTTTAGGAGACTGTCAAAGGCCAAGGAGTAATCAAGAACCCACAACAGATCTCTAGAAAAGATGCAGCCACAAATCAGTGATTGCAAGACAAAAAGAAAACAGTGAGTGTTGAGTGTGGACAGCCAGTGCAGACATGGTCTGTGGCAAATTGCATGTTAGTTCAGTGCAAGGTACAAGAAGAGTCTCAAGCAAACTGGTAAGTAGCACAGACGTTATGAGCAGCACAGAGAGAAAGACATGAACAGTGTGTGCCGCGTATCAAGTAGAGGAGGGATAAATTGCATGAAGAGGACAGTGCAATGGCATTACAATGAAACAGTAGTAGACAAAGACAAACTGATATCAAGATTATAAGTGGCTAGTGGTGGGAAGACAATAACTGTTCCAAACAGGTATAAATGTTACAGTAATATTGTGACATTAATGGTGAATGTAAAACGGTAATTTGCTCTTATGTCTAAGCACTGCAACTTTATGGCATACAGAAGTGGAGGCAAAGCTACATGTATTATTAACTTGGACATTAGATGAAAGTGAGTGGTCAGATTCAAGCTCTAGTCAGTTTATCCCTGGGTAAAGGGTCTTCAGTTTCAACTACGTGGTCCCCAGAACCAATCTGCACATTAGTCAAAAAGCAAAATTCCTGCTGTGGGTTGAATATCCAACATTCATCCTATAGCCAGACATTTTAATTAACTACGCTTTCTCCTCTCATGGTATGAATGGTTTTGCTTAGAAACATAAAGTATTGTTATCAACCATGACAGACAACAAGTGACATTAAACACAAACCCTATAGGAAATTTAAGTGTATGAAATGTTCAATAAAATTAAAATATTAGAAGTTTTGCAATAAAGAAACAACTACGAAAACTTATGTATCAAGATGGGAATAAAGCCTGTTTCAACAAAACTTTAATTTAAAAAAGGGCAAATGTTGCAACTCATGTAATTGCCTTGCTCATCATCTACACCTAGGGTCTCCAAATTACGGTCCGTGGGCCACGTGCAGAAATGCGCCAATTGAACTAATTTTCCGATAAGTACTGGTAAATGTGATTCTGAGCTTATTCACCTGACATATTATACTGCAGTTCGATGGCTTAGCTGTGGAAAGGTTCTTTCGTGCTTCTTTCAGCTCAGGAATGAAATTGATATATTTCTTACCGAAAAAAACCATCACGAACCACTTTTATCAGATATCGAGGGGCTTTGGAAATTTGCATTTTTTGCTGATATGGCGAACCATATGAACCATTTGAATTTAAAGTTGCAGGGTGAAAATAACTTAGTCTGTGGATTTATTTGCACTTATCAAGGCATTCAGAACAAAGTTCATACTTCTTGGAAAACCAAGTGAAAAATTGTAACTTTGTTCATATGCTATACTGTGCAGAGTTGCATAAAAAGGGTGAAGCAGAATTTCCTTCCTCGTTTGCAAATTTAGTCATTTCAGATTTGAAGGAACAATTTCGGAACCGATTTCCTGATTTGGATTCCAGTGTTCAGGAAATTAGATTGTTTCAAAATCTGTTTGACTGCAATGCTGCAGATGTCCCAAGTCAAATTCAAATGGAAATTATTGAACTTCAGGAAAATTATCATATTAAAGACAAATGCAAGGAAGGAAATTTGATCGAATTTTATAAATTTCTGAACTCTGAGCAATTTCCAAATTTACAGAAATTTGCTTGTAAATTTATCTGCATTTTTGGGATGATATATCTGTGTGAACAAACTTTTTCTCAGATGAAGTACATCAAGTCGAAATACAGGACAAATTTATCCAATGAACATTTAAAGTCGCTACTTGTGATTAGTGTTTCAAAATTTGAACCTCAATTTAATCAGATTATAATAATCAAAAAGAATTCCATCATTCACATTAATTGTTTTATTATAATTTGTGATGAAAATATGAGCATTTGCTGCTACTTACTGTCTGTTGTCATTAATATACGATAATTTATTCTCACGTCCTTTGTATTTAGTTTATGAAACTCTGCGTTTTCAATAAAACTCATATACCTAGAGTTATTAATTTTTCATTTTATCAAGCCTGTTGAAAGTGCTGAATTATCTAATGTGGCCCGCAGTTCGAAAAGTTTGGAGACCCCTGATCCACACAGATCTAAAACTCCTCATATGCTGAACTGTATGTTTTATCACCATGAAGAGATGGGTGTAAATGATTTCCTGGTAATGTCTTACTGTTAGAGGAAGATTCACTTAAGAAATTCTGGGCTGCTAGGTGACAAATAGCTTATTAGTGAAGACCAGGCCATTAGCCATTAACCAACAAATATACAATCCCTTATACTAACATCCTCTCATTCCTTGCAGGGGCAGGAGATGTTTCTCTTCTTCAGTTTCCAGACTAGCTCTGGGGCCCACCCAGCCATTTGCCTAATGGGGACTGGGGGTAAAGTGGCTGTGATGTGACGCTGACCACTCACCTCCATTTAGTGAGGAGGCTGAGAATACATGGAACTATACCTCCAATCCCCATGTCTTCATGGTGTCATGCTTAATTAATTAAGCACATGAATTTCACCCTCTACTTTTACACTAAAACCCTGGCACAATAAACCAAATCTTAAGAAGATCATTAGTCTCATCACGCACAAAAACACAAAGTTATAAATCTTGCTGGACCATAAGCACGGCCCATAAGGAAGAATAAAAAGGTAAAGCTATCTCTGTAGCAGGGCATGAAGGTCCATAGGGTTGTGAGACATCAAGGCTCCCATGCTTTCTCTAGACAACTGGCGGTGAGGCTGTCAGCCTTATGCCCAGGCCGCCTCTTACCCCCCTGGAATATTCCTGGTACTCACTTCTGTTAGAGGCTGAGTTAACCTCAGGGCCATAGTGGGGCTGGAAGGATTAGGACAATTGAAAATTCCACCTCAATGGGACTTGAACACGCAATCTTTTGGCTTGTAGCACAGTGCCTCAACCAACTATGCTTCCGCATGCCCCAAATGAAGAATAATCAAATTAGTATTAGGTATATTATATTTAAGCATCCTGTTACATTCCACGCTTCTATATGTATAATATAAACTCCGCCGTAAATGTAACACTTTATTGTAGTTCTTGTCCCCCTTCTTTCACACTACATGTTTCGGCCATAATCAGTCATCATCAGGTGTATTTCACTTCATGTAGCTGTCACACTGCACTCAATGTTAACATTTCAATTCCAGATTTACAATTGTTCATTTTCTGTCGTCAATCGGCACCTGATATTCCAAAACTCCCCTTGTCGATTTTGTCAATTGTGTTCTATGAATACTCACATGTCGATTGGTTAAAATTTTTAAATTCTCATTTACTTACTTACCTACTCATTTAGCTTTAATATTTAAAATTTAAATTTAGATTAAAAAACCAGAATCACAGGGATACCTGCTCTATGCTTATATGTGCTGCAGTGGCTACCTCTTGCTTTCAGCACAACTTGTGTGTTATTTTGTACAGGTTCTCTGTGTGCGTGCCACTGCTTTTCTTTAATACGTTAGCTGACATGCATTTCATGAAGCACACAGGAGGTTACACAATTTCTGACCACAAAAAGAAATGAAATACAATTACGAATGTTAAGAGACACTGGAAAAGACATATGATCTAGTGACAAATGAGCCCAAGCAGATTACACTATAACATCAACAACAACAAAAGAGAGAAAGAAAGAAATAAACAGAGAAATTCTTAGGATGTCATTTGAAAAGCTAAAATAGATTTTGTTTTGTAATTCCTATATGAGGCCAACTGAAACCCAGTACTAGGATGATGATAAATAATATGAATACAAACTAATTGCTTTTACAGCTGCCAATATTCAAATGAAGTATGTAAAGATAAAAGCAGTAACAGACCAGATAAGATGACTTCCCCATTTGTTGTGCTGCGATTGGTCTCCTTGCATTTCAAGCGATCCTCAGAGGCCTGAGTTCCTGTTCCATCCACTTCTTGGGCCTCCATGGCCAAGGCATCCAACTGAATCTCACGGTACTACCAAAATAACAAAAGAGAGAACCTCTGTATAAACTGACACCACTATGTAAAGAACCAACACTGAGATATTACTACAAGAATTTTCACAAACATAAATCAGCTAAGAATCTTCTGAAACATAATGTCATGTGGTCTGCTGAAAGGTAACTAATGTTTTGGAGGAACTTGCTGCCAAGAAACTAGCATGAAGCAGGTAGCAAGGAATGCAACACATTCCTCCTAAATGTCTGGCAACTTTCAAAACACTACACAACGTTATATCCCAGAAGATAAGACCTATTCATAATCACTGCTGTGAGAACCTCAAATCCTATATAAATCAGCTGAACTGGCAAGGAAAGGAATCAGGTGTATAGCAAATATGGAGGGTCTGTAAGAATTATTTCACTAATTACATAATATGTGCAAAGAACAAACCCGGAAATGACAGAGCCCAGGTCAAACTTTTTCATTCCATCCTGTAGACATCCTTTATTTCCTATAGGGTTCTGACGATGGTGTATAACACATAGAGATATTTGGTTTTCGGACTTTATCCATCGTCCTGGTTTTAAGATAACTAAGAAAAACACGACGTTTCGGAAATTGGATCTGTTTCCGTCCTCAGGTGAGCTAGCCTCAATTACTGGATTGAGGCTAGCTCTTTCTAAGGGACCCAAGAGAACAGGTGTTTTCCCTCACCTGAGGACGAAAACAGATCCAGTTTCTGAAACGTCATGTTTTTCTTAACCAAATATCTCTATCCTGTATTTCATTCACGAACAACATTAACCTTTACCCATATGTTTAGCACTACTGCAAGGATGTATGTGTGACCCAGCTGGTTGAGTGTTTCAGCACTGCAGGACTAATATACCCCTTTATTCTGAGCCATCCATAGCAGCTATTGCATTGGAATTTTGTGTAATATTCTGACAGACTTCTGTTACGCATTCCTAGGGTGTGCTGTTTATAAGCATTTACTCTAGGAGGGGCATTGCTAGACAGTGAATTCCAGTCATCAACTCACATAATTTTCATGTAAGTATTCTGTCAATATGCCATTCACACTGTTCAAGGTCTTGCCAGATGATCTCTGTGTCACAAGGAAGAATGAAATAAAAGTTCACTTAAGTGTCTATATTTCAGATTGGTAGTGGGATGTGACGCTAGAAGGTAAACAGTATTTGGAAGTTTCAAACATATTGTCACATGTTGGGTATGTTACGTGACAAATAACTTCACGCCATCTTGGATGTAGCGAATTTATTGAACACTCGCTCTTACACTTATACAATTCACAGTTTCACCACTACTGCCATCTGCAGTATCACAATTACTTCCACTGCTCTCCGCGACTTCACAATCCACACTGTCACTCCTGATCACACATCACACACTCTACTCACATACTGCTCAGCCGGCTTTTTATACCGTTTCCTGTTGCCTTGTGTTAACAGCAGTATCCCGTTACGTCACAGTGGGAAGTGTTGTTACATCACTGTGGGGGGGGGCAGAGTGTTTACTGGCCTGTTACCATAGCCGCAGCAGTGGCTCGGATGCTGTTATGTCACCACTGGAGGGGGGGGGATCCTGCATAGTGCAAATATGTCACACTGCTCCCTTCTAAAGATTGTTCATCCCAAACAGCCTAACGGTACATCACCGTTCCTTTTCTTTGAAGGCTGTTCTTGCGTGTATTTTTTTGTTGTTGTCCGGCTACTCCTCTTGCAGCGACTATCCTCCGGCTGTTACATACACTCCCTTCTTAAGATTGTTTGTCCCGAACAATTCCATGGTCCAGCGTTGTATCTTGTTCACTCCTCACTTTCATTCTCCATTCATGCCAGGGAGGCCAGTGTTTCTATATTACTGACTCCTCCTAGATCCGTTGTCTTTTCCGTTTTGGAGGGGGCCAACCCCTCCACAAGGTCCAATTCTTCATTTTTGGTAACCTACTGGAAGTTCCTACTGCTCGCTCCATGAATTCCAGCTCTAGCATCTTCTTATAGGCCAGTCCTATTTTTCCCAGAGGTGACAGATGTCTTGGGATGCACCCTCCGATACTGATTGTGGTTGCTCTCTTCTTTCTCTCCTATAGCGGCCGCTTGCCGCCTTGGTCTTTAATTCCATTTTTGCATTCAGGTCTCATTCAATATCTCCTCCCAAGCATCTGTGCTTTTGGGGTTCCTTGTACCACATTGCCATGGCTTTGTTCATAATGCCTGTGTCCTGCACAGCATGTAATCTTCCTTATGGCTGAGGTTACTTCTTTCTGTGGTCCACAATTTCCATGGGTCATAATTTTTCTGAAGATGTTCCTCTTGCACCATGCCACTGTTGCATGACGGGACACCTTCCTGCAGGCGGCAGCCAACTTCATCCGGGATCCACAATCTCCTCAGGTCAGTTCCATTGGTTCTCCACGTCACCCTGCACCTTGCTTCTTGCCCGTGTTGCTTCTTCTGTCCTTTGGCCGGTTTCACTATGGCATCTTTTACTGGGACATCTTGTTGTTCTGCCACCTCAGGTTTCCTGTCCAGTGAGGCCGACTCTTCTTCTTCTAGACATTCCATCATCCCTTGGCAGGCCATCGTCTTTACATCCATTTCGGGTTTGAGTTCAGGCACCATCTCCTTGTGGCTGGCACCCCTATTTTCTCGCATGGCTTTCTTCCTTGCTTTGATCGCTTCTGTCTCTGCGGCAATCTCTTGTCGCGAGGCTTTTCTATCGGTGTCTGCCTTTTCTCGGTCGGACCTCATTTCTTTCAGCATTTCAATTATTAGTTGAATGTCTTGCTCCATTTTCTCTCTCTCTCTTTTTGTCAGGACAACACTCGATGTACTCGTAAATTCAATAATTCTTCCTAGATCGAGGCGTGTTTAAGTTCGTAGACACTTCTGACACCAAATTGTCACGTGTTGGGTATGTTACACGACAAATAACTTCATGCCGTCTTGGACGTACCGAATTTATTGAACACTCGCTCTTACACTTATACAATTCACAGTTTCACCACTACTGCCATCTGCAGTATCACAATTACTTCCACTGCTCTCAGTGACTTCACGATCCGCACTGTGTCACTCCTGATCACACACTCTGTTCACATACTGCTCAGCCAGCTTTTATACCGTTCCCTGTTGCCTCGTGTTAACAGCGGTGTCCCCTGTTACGTCACAGTGGGTAGTGCTGTTACATCACTGCGGGGAGGGGGTATCCTGCATAGCGCAAATATGTTACAATATTATCATTACAGTATAACTGAAATAAAATAAGAAATACATCAAATTGATATATGTTTATAGTTTGGTGGGACAGGAGAAGTTGTGATGGGGAAGACATCATCGGAAGTTTCAGATACAGATACCTGTGTAGTCTTGTTATACTGGTGGGCAACAGTGATATACGTAATGTATTACTCTCAAATAGAATATAATTTTCTCTTTCAGATAAAAGTGTATAGGCATGGAACAGGAATCTAATTTTGAAGAGTGACTAATGATCAGCTGATGATGGAAGTGAGCCTGATGAAGATACTGCAGCAGGAGGTGACAACTATAATGTGAATGGAAACTGAATTATAACTGGATCAAGTACAATAAATATTTGAACACATTTAATAATCATGCTGCCTGCAACTTCTTTATGTGACTGTACAAGAGATGTATCTCTTTTTGGCCAATTTAAAACGGACATGATTTCAGGAACACAGTCAAAGATTACCAATCCCCTCTTACACATTTGTACATAATATCTGACAGTAAAACATAAAATGTGACTAATACTGATTGTATTTCAACTGCAATGGTTATAAAATGCCAAATGAAACGGAATGATGACTGTGATCAGGTAAGGACTGGGAAGGCTGTGGAAATGATATGTTTCAAAGAATTATCCCCATGTAGTGCGAGAGAGAGGAGGAGATAGATGAGTGTATGCACTGGAAGACGGTTGAAATAAATCATGAATTATCCCAGCTTTACTAGGAGAGACTGATATAAACCCCGAAAACTCTGTCAGCATAGCTGCAATCCAAGTCAAAATTGAAACTGTGCACCCCTCAAATAGAAATCTAGAAAGCTACTGCTTTACATGAAATTCAAAGGATACTCAGTAAGAGTAAAGGTAATGATAAAGATGTATAAGGTCAATGGAAATTCAGCTCCACACATTCTAAACTTCACCAACAGCTGCAGGTAAGTGGTCAGCTTGATGTTGCATCTGCTTTACACCCAGTGACATATCCCAGTGCCCTGTAGACAGGAGACTGAGGAAACTCCAGACAATAAAGAACACATATGGTTGTAACTTATTCTATGGCAGTGTTCTGTAACCGGTGCACTGCGGCACAGCCGTCACAAGGTGAAAGGTGTGACGTTAACTTTTACCTATTGTAAGAAATTAATTGTCGAATTTTATTCGTTTTATTTTATCCCAGTTACCGTGTTTCATATGCTTGTATTTTATTCTCAGCCACTGCACTGATTAAATAAGATGATGTTTGTTTATTCTTTACTAGCTGTAGCCGGCCACGTGTTGCTGTGGCTCAGTCTAATGAAATATTTCAATTCAAATGCAGATTAATTGACACAGCTCAATCGCACCGCCAATTGCAAAGGAGAACGGTTAAGAAAACGAAATGAAAATCAATGAAAAATAAAACTATACTCACGAAATGAACGCTATGGTAAACGACACAGCCCAATTCCAACGCCCAAATCCAATTTATATTTATATAGATGTAACGTGTTTGGGCACGTCATGCGAGTATTTATTGTTCTTCACTTTTACACTTATACACTTTGCAAGAATTGCCACTTGCAGTATCAGAACTAATTCGGATGGGATAGGGAATACCTTATCGAAGAGTTAGTTTCATCTGTTGCTTAGGAAATGCTAGCACAGAACACCTTGTAGAAGTGTTTGGTTTCATCCGTTGTTACGCAACGGAACCTCTTATCCTCTCATCTCCGTGGAAACGTGTTTGTTGTTTCGGCAATTCCTATGCAACGGCCCACTGTTATTGCGTTTCCATGGAAGTATACTTTCCGGTTTCATCCTTTGTTACACAACGGAACCTCTTATCCTATGCAATCAGTGAAGAACTTTCGGAGATCTTCGAAGGGTAACAAACCAACATTTACATTTTTATTTATGTAAATAGACAGAAGATAGATTGACATTTTTAATGATTTTAACATCATAAAGTATTAAAATACATTTTTAGTGAGTGACATATTCTTGATGTCTTTTAAATTGTTGCATTATTTACGTGTACTTTGATAATAAGAATATGTCGCGTGTTACCTATGTAACGTTGTTGTGGTCACGTGTCTCCTATTCAGTGCGACAAATAACTTCCACGTACGTCTCGGATTCAGCGAATAAGTTATTGAACGCTCACTTTTACACCAGCGAGTACAATTATTATCACGTCCAGTATCACCGAAAAACTCTTCGGAGCTGGACTATTATAACCTGGTTTCGGACGCAATAGAGGGCACTTTCGCCCAGGGTTCCATTTCACGTGTTCTGTGCTCGTTGCCGCAGAAATGCATTACTTCCGCTGTTTCAACAGTTCGTTGCCACGGTTATTCCTAGGCAACGATCTGTTGGTATTCGATGGATGACGTATAACACGTTAGAGTATATTAATATTGAGTACAATTAATACTTTAACAACCAACCAAGCTGTCACAGGTGTGACATGTATATAATAGATCTTCGAAGGGTAACAAACCAACATTTACGTTTTTATTTATATAAATAGATAGAAGACATATTGACATTTTTAACGATTTTAACATCATAAAGTATTAAAATACATTTTTAGTGAGTGACATATTTTTGATGTCTTTTAAATTGTTGCATTATTTATGTGTACTTTGATAATAAGAATATGTAGCGTGTTACCTATGTAATGTTGTTGTGGTCACGTGTCTCCTATTCAGTGCGACAAATAACTTCCACGCATGTCTCGGATTCAGTGAATAAGTTATTGAACGCTCACTTTTACACCAGCGAGTACAATTATTATCACGTCCAGTATCACCGAAAACTCTTCGGAGCCAGACTATTATAACCTGGTTTCGGACGCAATAGAGGGAACTTTCGCCCAGGGTTCCATTTCACATGTTCTGTGCTCGTTGCCGCAGAAATGCATTATTTCCGCCGTTTCAACGGTTCGTTGCCACGGTTATTCCTAGGTACCGATCTGTTGGTATTCGATGGACGACGTATAACATGTTACAGTATATTGAGTACAATTAATACTTTAACAACCAACCAACCTGTCACAGGTGTGCCATGTATATAACAGGTACATAAAAACACGCGCGTGTTCGAATGCAACGTTGTATCAAAATTTTGAAGCAATCAGTGAAGAACTTTTGGAGATCTTCGTGGGCTAACAAACCAACATTTACATTTTTATTTATATAGATTATATGCTGTGATTTTTTATGTACAGTAATGTTGTATTCTAAGAAATTAAACGTAAATTATTTACTCACAGTTGTTGTTATATCATAGTTTACATTCTTGATTTATTTTTATTTTTCTCGCATCTACGCAGCTTCTTTGATATGCTTGCCGCATATTCAGTGTACGTGCTTTTCCCTAAAACTGCAGGGATTAGCATGGGTTTTCCTGTCTTTTATAACGCTGTTTTGGTATTTGCCCCTGTTTCTTAGAAGTTAGAGCTTCTTCAACTATATGGCTTTCTTCCTGTAATGATGCACCCACCAATTGTAGGACTTCATTTAAAATTATAAATATTTCAAAAATAAGTCGGTATAGTGTCACTTCTTCCTTTTGAAGAGTAGAGATCCCGCGTTTTACAATTGTTTCAGTTCTATCACAGCTGTGCTCTGAAGTAGTTCGCAAATTTTGGTTGCTAGTTAGAGAATTACAGATGGGTCGTTTGAGATGTCCCCGACTGTATGGCCACTTGCTGACGGCAATAAAGTGGTGATGGACACAATTAAAGAACATTTAGAAATGCTGCAGCAGAAATTTAATAAGTATTTTGGAGAGAGTGTACAAGATTTCGACTGTGTTAGTGATCCATTTGTTGTGAATTCACAACATCTTCCGATTAATATACAAGAGGAACTCGCAGATTTAAAAGCAGACAGAACATTGAAACTAAAACTTCTTGAAGTGCCTTTGGACACGTTTTGGTTGGCAATAAGGAGTGGATACCCGGCTATCTCCAACATGGCAGTT
>NW_019735468.1:85337-102344 GCF_002891405.2 Cryptotermes secundus
TTAATGATAATAAAATAACAGTATAATAATATTATAGTAATAAGTTGATCACGTTACGTATTTATATTAATTGTCTGATATCATGCGTTTTTGAGGGGAATAACATTTTGGTGTGCCGTGTTGAGTCATGGATACTTCATGGTGTGCCGCGAGTAGAAAAAGGTTGCGGAACACTGTTCTATGGTAAGGAACAATAAGTACCTCAACATTATTCTGTCCATCCTCATCGTCCAAATTGTAGGAATCAAATGCTTCATCTCCCTCCTCAAACTCATCAGCTACTGCCAGGTCAGGATTAAAGTAGAACATTTCACGTCCAGATATCTGCACCAGACACAAGTCAACATTTCATTAGAACATGAATGAAATCTGAAAACAGTTCAAACTTTCAAAATTTGAATAACTTTGGCTTAAACATAACCATGAACCAAAAACCTATTTTTGTGTCTTACCCCAATTTGCCGTCCTGCTTTGTAGTCTAACCGCTTCTTTTCCTCCTCCTTTATCGCTGCCTCCTTCTTCTCCTTTACCTTTCGCTTCTTCCATGCAAGAAATGTTTCCAGAGTAACCTTAGTCAGGTTTGAACCCAGTGCAGCCCGTTCACGCTCAATCAGGTCCTCAAGTGAAATCTCGTCCTTTTTGTCTTCCTTCTTTTTGTCCTACAAAGATACCACCCAACTTCTTTAGCATGAAAACAATAAACTAACACCAGTAATGACAACTGAATGTTCTACAAAAGTTACTAAATGTACTGTCATATGTTAAGTGAGGATCGACAGGTTTTGAATTGGCAACTGGATTTACTGGACACCTTTACAGCTCATGACTACAATTTACAGATCATTATCACACAAAGACTAGTTTTCTCAGTCATGTTGCTTGGTAGCAACTTCCAACCTCATACTCTGACTACTCTCTTCAGCTGGTATTTTCTTCTGCTGCTAGCTCCTGCACTGAACTGGTTTCTGAGCTAAACTAATTCACAACGCAAAACTGACACTTTATGTAGACTCAGCGTGGACTGCACAGAAACCACCACTTCCAAAGTTCCTCCACTCTTGTGTATACGTTGCTTAGTGATGGCTCTGATATTGCTGTGTGTTACACAGCCGTTGCCTAGCACTGGTTGTTTCTCTGTTCCCTTATCCTGTCAGGCCTCATGTCATAGTATGTTATAAAATAAAAAAGGATGCTACCACATTCCACAAACGTTTCCCTAAAGAGATACAATCAATTTGAATGTGGTTAATACTCGTATAATCAAATCTTCTAATCTTTACATAAACTTCATCAGTGCCCTGATGTCACATGTTTAATATTATAGTTAACATTACAGTGTCACAATATTCTGAAAGATCTGGCGTTAAAGGTTCACAAAAGTGTTTACTTCCTCAAATTAAATTACTGATAAAAATCTTTAATTGCTATCAGGTTACAATGATGTATCTGCTGTCACCATCAAACCCAAATGTTCTGTGCGGTCACTGTAATGTTATACTCTATTTTTGCTCTTATGAGTGTGATAATTCTTTAAAGATTTATTGTCATACAAAGCTTCAGGCAGGTGAGGGTCAGGATAGCTCATTCGGTACAGTGACTAGGCTATAGGCTGATCAACCAAGGGATCTGGATTCAATTCCCTGAAGGAGCAAGAGACCTCTCTCTTCTCCAGACTGACTGACCCACACAGTCTCCTAACCAAGGGGCACTAGGGACACTTCTCCCATGGGTAAGGTGGCCAGGGCATGAAGCTGACCACTCACCTCAATCTAGTGTTTAGCATGGAACTACAGCTACAGTCTCCTATACATCATCATGGCATGGTGCCTAATTAAACACGAGAACATCTTTTTACTTAAGAAAAGGCATCAGTGTTGCCGCACCTTAATAAAACTGTACTTCCAACATGCCAGCAATTACTGATCCAGAGTTAAGCAATAAATACTAAGATGAGTCACCTTCCAAAAATGTGGTGTTCATTTTGGGTTCCATGAAAACTGATCACCAAGTGTCCATGATATTGATGACTGTCAATATCATGCACTTCATACCCATCACAGTCACAACAAAGATATCTGCATCTTGGTAACATATTTCACATATTATGGTGCAAGTGGCTATTGCATGGACCAAAGAATTTCCCATGTCTCTCCTACATGACATACTGGACAGAAAATTATGTTGGTAGATTCCAACATCCTTTGGCAATGTTTACAAGTTTTAACTCTCTCTCTAGAGGGTGCTAATTTTCCTTCAACATATTATGATAAGCAGACTGACTTCTTACATCTTCTGCTTTTTTAGGAGGTAAGAAATTGTTGGTGGTGCAGAAAATGTAACGAGTTATTCTGAGCTTTTAATAACTCAAATATTGTAAATATAATTAAAGCTGAGTGGCTGGTGTGGCAGTCTGAAGGGCAAAGAAGTGTCAGGAGACAAAAACAAAGGCAGTCTTGTGGTACTGAGAAAGTTGACAATTATTAACCATAATAAATGTATTCAAAGCTTTGGTTTAGCCGAAGGCTCATATGAAATGCTATAGCACAAGGAAGGATAAAATGTATATTGATCACTGAATATGGAATGAACTGGTTACTAAAGCTTGGTAACAGCATTCTGTAGAAAGGACAAATCCCCTAAAGAATCCTAGGTAGGAGACTATATAGGATATAATGATAAATACAAGTGTTCCAGGAGGAATGTGCCAGAACTCGGGAGGTTGTTCCTTATGTTAAAGTATGACGATATAACCCAAAACACCTATGTCCAAAGTTGAACGTTTATGGAGATAATGGCCAGAGAAGTGTGAAACTTTGACAGGTGTCACACTTGTTGATTACCAAATACATATTAAAACGGGCAGGAATATGTGGTTTCTGTAATGTTAATAATGTACGTAACATCAGACTAACTTGTGAGTGACATGAAGCCATTAAATTGAACTACAAAAAAACTTGCATGCCATGTCATAGTTGTCGTTAGGGTTCCAAGCACTATACATGACACATGAATGGCAAGCACTGACGTAACATGGCTGGCTGAGCATTCTGGTATGCGAGTGTATGTGGTTAGTGTGAGCAGTCATCACCACACTCAAGGACAAACACTGATAAGACTTGTCAGCTGACAGGTACAGTGCATGACCTGCCAGAAGACCACACTTTTCTCGGGCCATTATCTCCGTAACCGTTCAAATTTGGACATAGGTGTTTTGGGTTATATCAGCATACTTTAACATAAGGAACATCCTCCCAAAGTCTGGCACATTCCTCCTGGGACAACCTGTATATAGAAGAGGGAGTAAACACAAAATTCCTTGGCTTGCAAATTGATAATCATTTAAACTGGAAAAACCACATCGATCGGTTGATTCCATAGTAAAGTAGAGCATGTTATGCAGTTAGATTCACGTTACATATTAGTAACACTGACACTCTCAAATCAATCTATTCTGCTTATTTTCACTCCTTAATGAAGTATGGAACAATTTTCTGGGGTAATTCATCTGACAGTAAAAAGGTATTTACATTGCAAAAGAAATTGTTAGAATCATGATGGGTGTCAAATCCTGTAATTCCTGTAGAGATCTATTTAAGAGACTACAGATCTTAACTGTGCCTTGTGAATACATTGTCACGTGTTGGGTATAGGTCACATGACAAGTAACTTTACGTCATACTGGATATAGCGAATTTACTGCACATTTGCTCTTCACTTATACAATTCACAGTTATACAGTCTTAATCTTATACAAATTCACTATCTCAATTTCTGCTCAACTACATCTCGGCGAATCCATTCAACTGTCCCCGGCAGCGGCTATATTTCAACTGCTCATAACTCGTAACTGGCTTAATACTCACTACTGAATAGTGTTTGCTGCTCCTTATTTATCCTTGGCACGGACAACACAGAAAACAGTTACGTGATAACTTTCAATGTTGTGTGATGTTGTGTTTACTGACTGCCTATCAACAGTCGCTACATGGGCTCCCCTGTTGCGTGACGCCATGTTTACAAAGACGTTGTTGGGCAACGCTGCTGAGAGTTGTTTACTGCTGCATAGCAACCGCGGTTTTTCTTGTTATGTCACCACAAGGGAGGAGGTGTTTTAACGACCATTGCGTCGCCCACGTCACAATATATATTCATTAATAAACTTCATTACAAGTAATGGAGAACATTTTCAGACAAATGTGGATGTACACAGTATTAACAAAGACACAAACACTGTCTTCATAAACCAATTGCTAACCTCTCATGCTTTCAGAAAAGCGCATATTATGCTGGGATCAATATTTTTAATAACCTGCCATCTGATCTCAAAGGTCTTATGAATGAAAAGGCATGACTTAAAATATCACTGAAACGATACTTAAATACACATTCATTCTACTCTGTTGACGAATACCTACTGTCTAGAAAATAACTTATGTATATTTAAATAGCCTTGTGTGTAGTCACTGTGTATTCTTGGTTTCTCTTGTGTGAGAACTCCACTGGGTCTGTACATATGTTTTGTATTAATATGACATATTCCACATCCTACAGTCATTTTGACTAACTTTGGATCCATGGAATGCAATGCAATGTAATGTAATGTAACAGGAATTTCTTAGGAAGGATATGCTCTATGCAATGTAACTGTATTTCTAACCTTCTTGAGAACAAATCCCGGAGGCAGAGCATGTCTGTAGATGCAGCTTGATCCATTAGGACACTGCCAGAACCAACCATATTTACTCTTCTCCACAGCTTCAAGGAAGAATTTACATATCTAAATTGAAAATAAAAGAAAAAGAAAATAAATTATGGAAATGATTGCAACTAGATGTTAATCTGGATTAATCAAACTCATTTAACTGGTATTCGTTTTTCACCTTACATACTTACAAGAAGTTAACATGATCATATCTGTGGCCAGAAAGATCCAGTGTAACTATTCTTCCATTAAATACCAGTGACTGGAAATTTCTGATAAGGTGCAGGGTTTGGCATGTATTCTAATAGTTTACGTAACATTCAGTAGATGGCCCTCACAATACTTAGCACAGCCAGCGAGTATTTTACGAAGAACACAATACAATGCAACAGTTCTATAGTACTGTAAAAACTTGTCTCTTGGACTAACATGGACAGGCTCTAGGAGTACTGTAGCTGATCAATTTCCAATCATATCTCAGTTTAGTAAATTGCGACTGGCCAAAATGCCACAGCTTGCAAAAACTTGCCTCTTTCTGTGTAGAGTTTCTAGAAATGAAATCAATTTTGAAACTACAGATGACACCTTTACCATTCACTTTAACTAAAAACTTAACCTCACCGTGAAAGGTCCTCTCTCAGCAGTTGATAATTACTCACTGTTATTCTGTGATGAACCTCTAGGTTCCATAACAAAAGCAAATGTCCAGATCAACTGTATAACTAACAACTGCTACAGGAATACTCTTTATCATGGAATTAGGCTATTAATCTTACAATATCAGTAGGAGGCATTTTCCTTTCTGCTTCTCCATGTTTCTTCTCAACAACTTCCTTTAGTTTCTCCTCATCCCAGTTTTCCATTGTATCATCCCCTTCATCCCTCATGTCACAGTACACACTGCGTTTCTCTGCCTTGCGCTCCAGTGTTAGGTCATGTGAGAACTTGCAACGATCGCCCTTTGAGCACTGACCTTGCTTGAAAAATGCACACAACACTGACTTTGGATCTGTACCTGGAAATTAAAAGATTACAGTTGGTCTGAGCAGAATAACTTTAGCATAACTACATACACATTTGGCGATTAATATGTTTTCATTACAGATACTAAATGTGATATAAATCACAATAAGATAGTTACCTCCCCTCTGCTCATATTCTTGAAGTTCATCTAAATAGTATTTAAAATCGTGTACCCACCTCATAGAAAATGCACTGTACCTCTATTATAAAGATCATTTTGTTTATGCTGTGTAGGAAAATAACTGGTGTTTATTTTTAGACTTGTACAAAACACACAAATATGTATGCAGAGTTTCTGAATGTTAAAATTGGTGGTATATACAGCTACCACCGTGTTTCAAATGGTTAACAGAGCACTTATCACACTGTAAAATATACTACTAAAAGAAAATAACTGACCCAGTATTTGTTATATTAATGAACAGAGCCCAACTTACTGTACACAAAATTAACTGAATTTCAGACGAATGGTTGGAACTTTCCTCATCTTTTAAAAATATTCTTTTCTGATTGTTGCCATGAAATGACAAGCTGGAGAACACTGTCTAAATGAGTAGGGGCATGCATGTGTGTGCACGTCAGCTGTACTTTGGTTTACTATAAACCTATAAAGTGGCAATAATTTAGCATGAGCCCATAATGACGGGTTTTACTGGCTATAATAGCATTTTCTGGTAGACACTGTACCTCATGACCCCTTTCTCCTCCCATAACAAATGACAAGAGAGCATAATCAGGTCCTAGATGACAACTCTACTTCACACTGAAAACGCCTTAGCCTGTATGTGCAACAAGATTTTACTTAGCTGAATTATAATGTTCATTTCCAGGATTGTTAGAAAGTAAAGCTGGGCCACATAGTGAATATAACTGCCTTATGATTCTGCTAGAGCAATGAAACTGTGACTGATGCATACAGTGGCTGCAGCACAACAGATGAAGGTGGTTTGACTAATTTAATTTGTTTCATTCTGGTCCGTCACATTAACAATTACAAAGACAAAAATAACACCTTCTAATGTGACTATTTAAGTTTTATCATTTGAAGACTCATCACCCTTACATGTTTCGATCCCTACGGATCATCCTCAGAGGGCATCAATACTTTTTCGGAAACTACTATTAAATAGATGTTAATTATATACATATGTCTGAAATGCACAATGTACACAATGTTCAATGTTTTAACACCAGGAAGGCTGCTGTGAATGTGAAAGGTTGAACATTGTGTACATTGTGTATTTCAGACATGTGTATATAATTAACATCTATTTAATAGTAGTTTCCGAAAAAGTATTGATGCCCTCTGAGGATGATCCGTAGAGATCGAAACATGTAAGGGTGATGAGTCTTCAAATGATAAAATTTAAATAGTCACATTAGATGGTGTTATTTTTGTCTTTGTGGTTTGACTACTACAACAGAACGTAACAACTCATTTAATTAATCACATCAATTCTAAACATGGGTGCTGTGAAACTGGCAGTGCTTCCTATTTTAAGGGAAAAATAATTAATGTCTTTAGAAAAGACAGTGTGTCAAATTTCTTGAATATAATCTCAAACTTTCACATTATCATTGTTTGTAATTGTTGACTTACAAATAATATTCCATACATAATAGAATGGGGGAGACGAGGAATGCCTGTAGGATATTGGTGGGAAAGCCAGAAAGAAAGAGACCACAGGGAAGGCCAAGGCGTAGGTGGGTGGACAATATTAAAATGGATCTTAGAGAGATAGGATGGGATGGTATGGATTGGATAGATCTGGCTCAGGATAGGGACCAGTGGAGGGCTCTTGTGAGCATGGTGATGAACCTTCGGGTTCCATAAAATTCTGGGAAATTCTTGAGTAGCTGCAGAATTGGCGGCTCCTCAAGAAGGGCTCAGCTCCATGAGTGAGTAAGTAAGTAATATGTAGGTATATTTAGAGTCTATTTGTGTACCAAATTTCACATGCAGCTCCAAAAGTTTATAGTTATCACCAGTGAACTGAAAGCTAATGAAAATTTTTTGCATGGGTGTTATTTTACATTCCACAGAAAAATGTTGGTAAAGTTGCATATTATTCAAAGATCTATTATCTTACATCATTTCAGGACCCTAAATTTAGTAATGCTAGTGTTTCTATCATCTCACAAGTTCAGGCATACATGTTATTATTACAAATATTATAAAATTACAAACAATGAATGATACTGTAGTGGCTAAAATGAAATAATGTTCAAACCAATCAATTTTGTGAAATTTGGTGAAGTGATTCAAAAGTTGAATGGAGGGATCTACAGAAAGCATTGTGATTTCATAAATATACTTCCATTCCTTAAGACTACAAAATATCACTACATGAACAGCCTCTTCTAATAATTCTGTTCTTCACACGATTCATTTTTAGAACATTCACTATGTGTTCCATCAGCTTCATTGTTTATCATCAGTGAATATTTACATCTCATTACAGAACAAAAACAGAAGTGCTTATCACAAGAATATAACTTGCCACTGCAGCAGTTGCAGGATAACTAGTCCATGGAAATTCTGTATTTAAGCATCCTGTTGCAAGGCATATTAAAACGTCTATCTATAACACAGTCCATCAGTAACGCAACAAAGTGTTCCTTTTTCTTCCACTTACATTTTCATCACAACATATTTAGGCCCTAGATGGCCATCTTCAGGTGTCTGAATATATTAAAACTGCTACACTGCATTAATATATGCTAAAATCACGCGCTGTAGTTCAGTTCATAAAATAAAATTTTGGTAGTTCAGTGTAGCAGTTTTAATATATTAAGACACCTGAGGATGGCCATCTAGGGCCAAAATTTGTGATAAAAATGTAAGTGGAAGAAAAAGGAACAATTTGTTGTATTATTGACGGACTGTGTTATACATCCACGGAAATGTTGCTCCAGTGGATGCGACTGACTGAAGCGTGCAGAAGCAGTAATAGACCCAGGCAAACTGAAATGCTTTTGTAGCAGTGACTGCATCTGATGCTGCAGCTGCACCGTTTTGCTCCACTAATGAAGTGTTGGAACAAGATTAATCTATGAATGACAGATTCTTAGACTGTTCCAATGCTGTTTGAATTGCAGAAATTGTTTAATGCTGAAAGAGCCTGGCTAAACATGAACAGTAAGACTTCTGAAGGAGGCATTTGTTGTCTATGTCTAGGCAGCACCCTGTCATTTGAGAGAATGAATAAAATCATGAGAAGTTTTGGACTGTTAGCCAAAAACAAAGCCAAGATTTGAAACAAACAATTCCAAACAAGAGTTTTCAATGTTACCATTACATTAACCTACTTGGTGCTATTCATGGAACTGATGAAAAAACCGAACTTTGTTCCCCATATTATGTGATGAAGTTTTGCTCCAGTGGGCCACAATGCAAGTGAAAACCAACAGCCAACATGGATAAATTGATTGTGGATCTAATAACGTTTTTACCCTTTTCAACTTTCTGTGTTGCTACAGGTTTAAAAAGTAAATTCATTTCTTTCTGATCTTTTAGTTTCTTCTCTTTTTCCAGCTTCTTTAAATCTTCAGTTTTCTTGACATTTCCACCACTTTTGACCTGATGCTGAACTTGCTGAATGAATCGCTGCTGCTTTGCACCTTTCTTGTTTTTCAAGCCAAATGTTTTGTCCTGCACAAATAAATATGTCTGGATAAAATATATAGATGTGAAGAACCAGGATACAGACATGTTACTTAGGTTGTTACCTTGTGCATAATTTTTATGTCAATATATTAGGAACAGCTATTAGTTGTTCTAGAAAACATACTAATTATTTTCCTCATATTATGACACATCTTTGTTTTACGTCAACAAACATAAATTCAGTAAGAGTATGTTATTTATTTCTTTTACTTAATAATTCTCAGTAGCTAAGACTATACACCACTGAATAATGGAATGATTAATGAATAAATGGGGGAAGGATCTAGAAGCAATCATGATCTAAGTTGAGGTATTATCAAGGTACCACCTGGAAAGACCGAGGAAAAATGTGGCAAATTTGTCATGACATCTAGTCTCTGGGTTGAGATTTTAGCCCTGTTCTTCACAAATAACAAGGAGTGCTAAATGCGTGTGACATTTAGTAGACAGTATATGTTAATTTAGTTTACATTATACTTATGTTTGAGGCAGTGAGCATAAGTAAAACACAGCTGTTGAGTTTCTTCATAATCATGTGAGTGTGTGTGTGTCAAAGGGGCTCAACTACAGGTACTGTAAATTTTTTCCCAGTATTTACAATATAATACAGTAAGAGCATAGAGTTTATCACTAGACTGGTTGCACAGCTAACACAGAACTCTTCATGCTGGCCCACTGGCCTATTTTGCTGCTGCAGTGTACCTTACCTTATTTGATAGGAAAGTCCCAAAGTGATGATCATTCTGCTTCTAAGCAAGTCTCACATAGTGAGAATATGTTTCTAGACACAGTGAAGCTGCTGTATACGAACAGCAGAAATCACATACCTTATACTTGATTGACAATCTTCCACAGAGCACTGATTGTTCAGACTTCTTACATTGTGTCCGATAAATGAAGTCAAAATGATTTAGAATGGGTGACCATGAAGGACACTTAACTCATTCACCATAGACTCCATCTAATGTATCCACAGAATTGTTTACAGTGTGTGCCATTACATTATCTTACATCAAGCGCTCAAACAGTTTTTCTTCATCAGTCAGTTGACTGAAGAAGGGTGACAGAATCATATTCACATAATGTTCCAAATCTGTTTGGAAACAGTCATCAGCCCAGTTATCATCCAAACACTAACTGCACCCTAAATTCCAACTTTTAAATCAGGCAGTGGCATTTTCTGAACAGCATGAAAATTCTATGTGCTCTAATATCTGATCTTTTAACTGTTTATGTACCCACTTCAAGGAACTTTGCCCAATCAGAATGAAACTTAAGTTCTGGGCCAAGGAGCCCACTGAATACCGATTCCTGAAACCACCTAGAATACTGAAATCTTGCTTTGCATCTGGAGGCGAAAGCCTATGTACCATTGCAGTTTTGTACAGCTGTAACTTAGCAACTTTTACGAAAGTGTGCAGTACATTTTGTCAACCTACACTAAAGAACTGAATGAAAAATTTACTTCTTTAGGTTTGTTTCTAACTGAGGACTGATGTCATCAGGTATTTCTTGAGTCTGCATATCTTTTCAGGATTTCTCTTTGTCCAGCGCCAATCCTGAAGAACATAATTTTATTACGATGTTGTGAATCATAGCTTTATACAGCTATGTAGTGTCAGGATACTTCCTATGAAACTTTCTATGGCATTTCTGCCATTAGAAACACTGTACAAGAATAACTTCAGTTCATTTCTCAACATCCTATTTCACGACACTGCAAACTGTATGTAAACATATCTGTAGGACAACTAACCATGCTAAACATCAGCACTAATAAGATAAATCAGCAACTGACAAGGTGATGGTTTGGTGGCCATTAGTGGACAGGTGTAGTCAAACAGATTTCTAGCTTGCCAGTCTATAGATACACAGCATTCTCTGTATTATGGATACTGTCACATGCATGAGTGTGACTACAGATGAGGTTTGGATTGGTAATCAGATTTATTCATATTCATATTTTTATTGGTTCCAGAAATCCACATTTTGCAATACAGCCTCCAGATATAGAACAAGTCAAATTATTTGTATAAAAGTCAACAATACTATAATATTTAACTACATACACAAATTGTGTACATGTCCAACATACCATATAAAACTATATTAAAAATTTTAGACAACATAAATTCCCCAACAGAGTAACCAATTCAATCCATTTCACATCAATCAATCAATCAATCAATCCATTCTTCCTTCCTCGTCAAATCACTGTCATAGGAAAATGTTCCATACACATTAAACATACAATAATTAGATTTATATAATTAAAAATAAATACCCCCCTTTCACAAACGTACCATCTTTAATTTAACATATATTCCTCTACAGAATAAAATGTATGTTGTACCAAATATGACCTCATTACTTCTTTAAACTGTCTCATTTTTTCTATCTCCCTAATTTTATTTGGTATTTTATTGTATAATTTTATTCCCATGTTCAGTACTCCTTTCTTATAGGCATTTGTTCTGCAAAACTGAGCATGGAGATTTAACTTCTGGCATGTATTGTGATTATGAACTACGTTATTTTGTTCTAACTTTTCTAAATGTAGTTTAACATGGCATACTATTCCAAATATATACATATATATACACAAGGTAATGGAAGTAATTTGAAATCCTTAAAAAGTTGTCTACATGATGCTAATCTACTCACACACTAATTATTCTAACAATTCATTTCTGCAATTTAAATATAATTTTACTTTCTGGGTCGCTACCCCAGAAAATTAAACCATACTTCAAATAACCACGGAAGTGAGCAAAGTAAATACTCCTTATAACCTGTTGGCTTGTTATATCCCTAAGGGATTTTATCATGTAACAGACTTTATGAAGTTTTGAGCTTAAGAACATCATATGTGCTTTTCACTCCATATGCTCGCCAACATGTATACCTAGAAATTTCATTTCACATTTATAGGAGATCTCCATTCTGCCAAATTTCATTTGAGGTTTCATTGCTATTGTTTTCTCAGTATTCAAAATAAGATTATTTGCATTGAACCATCCATATAACTCATTCATAACTTTATTTATCTTTTGCTGCAGGATATGTCCCTTTTCAGCTGTTATCAAAATATTTATATCACCTGCAAACAAAACTATTCTGCTTTTACCGTTCTCACGGTCTTGTCGCTTGCAGATTTCTTATACTTTTTCTTCTACCCTGAAGATGGAGGCGATACGTTCCTCCGAAACGTCGGTTAACACCACATATACACGGTGCCAAATCCCAGAAGACTGCTTTCTTCAAAACTATTCTCGCCTCTTTGATATTCAAAGGCAGATCATTTATGTATAACAAAAATAATAATGGTCCAAGCACTGAACCCTGTGGTACTTCATATTAAATTTCTCTTGGAGCTGATGTATATTTTTTGCCATCACAACTTATTTCAACAACTTGCTTCTGGTAAGCCAAATATGATTTTAAACTATAAGTTTGCCACACCTCTAACTCCTACAGCTTGTTAACTGAAAGTAAGGACTATGTTTTCATTGTTCTACACACTTCACAAACCCCTACAGGACACACTAGGTCTTCTCAACCTGTTACAGTCTTCAATAGCCGTTGCTTCATAGCAACTTCCAACGGCAGACATTGCCCTTCCTCTGGGTTCCCAAACTGTCCCTGGCCTCAGCTACCACAGTCTAAGAAGCACCATTTCACAGTGACTGAACTCCAGTGGTTATCTAACTCATTAACTCACCACCCAACTGACTAACCAACGAAATCCTTATTAACTGAGTAACTGTCAGAGTTAGTCAAGAGTCAGAGTGGCAGTTTACTGCCAATCAGTTCATCTTCGCAACAAGACCCTTGAGACTCACAACCAGAGTATTTTTTTTTGTAACTGAACCCTTGCAATCATAGTTCTCATCTAACATTCTCTCTGACAAGAAGTTGGGTTGGTCTTATGAAAAATCCTTGCCTTTGTCAAGTGGATGTATCACACATATAGCGCATTATTGAAAATTCTTCCTTGTGTGCTATATATGTCATCTGCCAGTCTAGACTTTGCAAAGCAGCTATCTTACTAATCTTATACTACAACAACAGTTTAGTCACTTGAACAACTGTAAGCTTGACCACTGCCAAGTTCAAGCCTCTTACATTTTCTATGTCTGGCTTCGGCTTGTCCTGTGTTGCGAACATGTTCATTCTCACGATCTTGTACGATTTCTGCTTCTTGCCTGCACAATTTTGTTACATAATTATATACATATTGAAGATTGAAAGCCATGTGCAAACTGCACCTTGGGAAATTTCCAATGGTGCAGAAAACCTTGTTTTGCAGCTGCTGAAATTTTAAGAGGTAGCTGTCTGCCACTAATTCCCAGGTGGGGTAATCATAACTCATTACTGATCTAATCACTGCTTTGTTTGACGTTGGTGCTTAAGTGTTCACTTTTGAGTAAGAAGATTCTAATAAAAGTTCTGAAGGCATTGCCTTCAATCATTTCTATGTGCAGTCTCCATGTAACCCTCTTATCGAGGATTACACTGAGATGTTTTACATGACTGACGAAGGGGATATTCCTTCCATTTAATGTAAGATGAGCATCAGGGAGCCTAAGTGTATGAGAAAAGTAGATGGCCTGAGTCTTATCTTCACTGATTTTTATGTTCCAGAACTCACACCACATCTCGATACCACTGAGACCTCCCTGCAGCTTTCTCAGAACATAACCCTCTTTGCAGTCTGCCACATAAACACAGGTGCTGAGCAACTGTCAGAGTCAGAATTATTTTACAGCTGGTGGTTTACTGCCAATCAATTCGTCTTGGCACCAAGCCCCCCGAGGCTCACGACCCCAGCATGGACCATGTCGAAAACACAATTCCTCTGTTGCAGTGCAAGTGTCGCCATGTAATTGTTGGATTCGTGTCTGTTGGCTGAGCTGTTACCTAGCAACAGCTGTTGTAGAGTCACTTATTTTGAGGTCACTGCCTAGCAATGGGCCCACATACCACAATAATAATGAAAAGTGTTAATACATTCAGTCAGGTCATTTCACGTACTGCTTGGGACTCATTTAAGGTAATTATAATCATTCTTACAAAAAATATTTTACTTGCCATTCTACATATATGTGAAAATTGGTCTCTCACTCTGAAGGAATAACAAACAAACAAACAAACAAACAAACTAATTCCGTGATTTTAGTCTGCAAGCAAACTATACTGACCAAGTGACCACCTCTTGTCAGCGAAGTTAGTGCCAACTTTAGCAGATAGTGTGTGTTGCATGATCAGCACAACAAATTCCCACGGCTGTTAATTTCGATTTTCTAGACCAGAGCCACTATTTCCTTGAAATAGTTCATTTATTCTCATGAGGCTGAGTGGACCCCAGTCCAGACCCACAACTTCTCAGAAAATCTGGCAGCTCCAGGAATCGAACCAGAGACATCTGGATCTGTAGCCAGGAACTCTGACCACTAGACCACAGAGGTGATCCACTCAGAAGGAATAGAAAACATTAAAGGTATCTGGCTGCAAATTGTTTGAAGAAGATATTTAGATGTACGAGAGATGAAGTTAACAGCAGAATGGAGAAAAGTCAATAACGGAATATTACACTTTCTATGCTTCATCTAATCCTTTTGGGATAAACTGGAGAGAACAAGACATGCATACAAGATTCTGGTTTGGTAATGTCAAAGAAAGAAACAACTTGGGAGACAGTCCTAACATAGAGGATGATTTTAAAGTGGATCCTAGAGAAATAAGTTTCGAAGATGTGGTTTTGATTTTACATATATATTTAATTATTTATAAAACAGTAATCAGTTATTTTATATGCAGGGTTATTCAAAAAGAATGAACCGATTTCATGACGCATTGCTTCAGTTCTCAAGCATCGTCATGGAACGAGTCAGTGACCACCTGAAAGAGGAGTTATCTAAGTTGTGAATGGCTGCCACAGGGGCACTGAAGTCGCATCGTTCTTCCGGCAACGTTCAGTTGTTCGCTTACCCTCAGAATGGTGAGTCCTCAGCAAAAGGCATTCTGCGTTCTCGAGTTTGTGTAAACAAATTCGGTTGTCACGGTGCAGCGTGCTTTTCGAAGGCGATTCGGCATTAATACGCCCTGTCCTAAGAACATTCGATGGTGGTTTCGACAGTTTCAAGAGAGTGGGTGTCTGTGTAAAGGAAAAAGTCCAGGACGACCACGAGTCTCGGAGGAACAAGTGGCGAGAATCCACGCTGCATTTGAGAGGAGCCCACGGAAGTCAACAAATCGAGCTAGCCATGAGCTTGTGATCCCTCAATCTACTGTCTGGCATGTGCTAACAGTACGTCTACATTTGAAACCATACAGACTGCAGCTTATTCAGGCACTTACCAATGACGACAAAAGGAAGTGGATGGAATTTTGCGATTCGATGCTGGAGATGATAGAAGACTAAACCTTCATTTCAAGTTTAATTTTTAGTGATGAAGCGACTTTTCACTTGAGCGGCACAGTCAATCGTCACAATGTGTGTATTTGGGGAACAGAGCACCCACATGAAACAGTTGAGCACAAAAGAGATTCCCCTAAGGTGAACGTCTTCTGTGCTGTGTCTCAGAACAAGGTTTATGGTTCCTTTTTCTTTGAAGGAAACACTGTTACAGGACAAACCTATCTCAAGATGCTACAAAACTGGCTCTTCACTTCACTGCAAGCAGATTCGCATGACTTCATTTTTCAACAAGATGGAGCACCACACCATTGGCACCTGATGGTCTGAGCTTTCTTAAATGAAAAAGTGCCCCAGCGATGGATTGGTCGGAAGGAGGCCCAAGACCTTGCTCTTAGTGCTTGGCCTGTGAGATCCCCAGACCTCACCGTGTGTGATTTCTTCTTGTGGGGATATGTAAAAGAGCACATTTATGTTCCACTGCTACCCACTAACCTCAATGAACTTAAACATCGAATAACAACAGCGATTAACTCAGTGCATCGTGATATTCTGATACATGCCTGGGAGGAATTCTCTTATCACATTGATGTTGCCCGTGCTGCAGGTGGTGGCCACAATGAAAACTTGTAAGGCAGGAAATAAAAGTTGATTGTGAGTAGAATACTTGTGACTTGGCTGGAGTTTTGTATTACTTTCCTTTAATAAAATATTGCATAATAAAATCGGTTCATTCTTTTTGAATTACCCTGTATAATATATATACGAAGGGGGACCCAAAAATAACCGGAATCGACCTGTTGCACGCGCATGCTTTGTAGTTACGAGTTGTGCTGCTAGGTGGTGTTAGCTGGGGGTCTCCCACGACTGTTAGTGAGCTGGCGTCAGTCTGAGTTAAGTGGTTTGTCTGTGGTGCTCTGTTGTGTGCGTTCCTGTTTCAACCCTTTGACGATTAGTGAGATGGCCGACCAGAAGGAACAAAGAGTGTGCGTGAAATTTTGCTTTCTGTTAGGGAAAACTGCAGCCGAGACTGTTGGGATGCTTCGGCAAGCCTTTAATGATGATGCTTTGGGGAAATCACAGGTCTACGAGTGGTTTTCCCGTTTCAAATCTGGCAACATGTCAACAGAAGACATGCCACGCCCCGGGCGTCCTTCGACAGGAAGAAATGACGAAAACATTGCCAAAATCAAACGT